>NW_023594270.1:0-14945 GCF_014839805.1 Manduca sexta
TACTGGGCCGGATACTCGAGGCGCGGAGACATCGAACCTTATATAACGGTGGTCCGACAGCGTCTCCACGCCCACGAGGACTCTCCAGCCCTGGACACGACGTGCGACGGCGGGGCTCCCAAACGACAAATCCACAATAGACCCGCCGTTGTGCCGCACGCACGTGTCCACCGACCCCCTGTTCAGGACGGCCAGGCCGACGGAAATCGCCCATTCCTCAGGACCTCACCGCGAGCGTCGGTCGCCGGCGAACCCCAGACCGCGGACTTCGCGTTGAAGTCGCCGGCGATCGCCGGGTGAGGTTGGCCTTGCAACCAGGGCCCCAGCCGAACGAAAGGATTCGAACTCGGCCAGAGGTCTGTTGGGGAGAAATAAACTCCTACAATCCACAAGTCCCCAACAGAGCCGCGACGCATCCCTGGCCCTTCTCGACTTTTGCGAAGGGCGGGGAGCCAGCGGCACCCTGGTGATGATGGCCACCGACCCGTCGATGTCCCCTACCCAGTTATCTCGGGGCGGGACAAAATACGGTTCGGCGACCACGGCCACTTGCACCGACCACTGCGCCAGGCTTTGGGACAACAGGTCCTGGGCGCGGGCGCAGTGGTTGATGTTCGCCTGGAGGAAACTTCGGTCCATTACTGATGGGCGATCTCCTCCACGTCCATCTCGGCCACTGGTTGCGGTGGGCCCGCCGCCTGCGGCTGGGACAGAACCTCAGCCGCGGCGGCATTCCTTCCTTAGGGGCGGCGCCGGTTGCGTCGGGAGGGCAGAACAAGCCTTCCCCGAGCCGGTGCCTGGCGGGCCTACCGGCGGCAGCGCGAACTGCGCAGTTCGCCGGGGCCTTGCACTCGCGGGCTTTGTGGCCCGCTTGACCGCAGCGATAGCACAACTCGCTGCGGTCCACTGCAATCGCAGCGCTCCCTACGTGCCCGCTCTCCAGGCACCGGAAGCACCGCAGGGGCCGCGACTCGAGGACGGTCACTCGAGCCGCGGTCCAACCGATCAAATTCGGCCCGCCCCTTCACCTTTTGGGCCGCCTTTATGGGCAAACGAACCCAGGCGGTCCCAACGCCGGAGCGATCGGGGCGAATTTGCCCACCTTGATTGCGTCCGCGGGACACTCACCGGCTCTGGAGAGGGCCGCTGCGACCGACTCCGGGTGGCCGTGTAGTCCAACTCCGTCAGCCGCAGCTCTGCAGTCTTCGTGGGTCGGGAAATCTTAATATCCTCCGACCCACCGAAGCACTCCCTCAGCCTTGCGGCGAAGAGTCGGCCCTCTCCTCGAGTTGGCCCCGGGCACCTCATACATGGGGGCGCCCGTGGCCGTGAACTTCGGCTTTAGCCTCGAGATATCAATCCGGTGAGGTCCACGCGGTTCTGTGCGTCCGTGAGGACGCCCTTGTACGTCATCCCTTTGCCACTGCTGCCGGCGTCAGCGAGATTACCACGGCCGCAGAACGTGGCGGTCGCAGTTTTGGTTCCTTTTGGCGCGTCGGTTTCGGCGGCTGCGCGCTGGATGTTGGCGCTGCTGTCGACTTCCCCTTCTTCTTTCTTCTGGCCACCTCGACCCACGGCGTGTCCATGTTAGCCGGGGCTGGTGGTAGTACGGGGCTCTGGAGCGGGTTGAACTGCCGGCTCTTTTCTTCCGCTCTTCTTCGGTTTGGAGCCTGGTGCTGGCTTCTTTACAGCCGCCGCGCTCTTCTCGCGTCTTCTTGCTGGTGCCATCGCGGGTGTCGAAACCGCCGCAGTAGAAGGGCCCGCTACGGCTTGCGGCGGGGCACTGGAAGGTCCAGCGATGGGAGCGGGGATAGTGGGGGCAGGAGCGGGAGCCTGAGCGGGCTGGGCCGTCTTTTTCCCTCCCTTTTCCTTTCTCCTTCCTCGGCTTGGCGTAGGTTCCACCAACATACCCATCGCTCACTGGGAGTTGGACATCCCCGGGTAGTCTTCTTTTCGTGTGCCAGCGGTGGCCGTTGCGCTGGGCCCATGAGGATCGACTCCATTCGAGCTTGGACCCTTGCTTCGACCATCGCCAGCATTTCTTCTGTTGACGGCCCTTTGGCGGCCGCCTCCAGCTCTTCGAGGCGTCGTTTCAGAGCAGTGTTCTCCTCCTGAATCGTCTTCATATTTGCCTCGAGCCGGGCACAGTTCTCCTGCCACTTCTTAGCCTCGCTCTCAAGAAGAGCGATTGCGGCGGACTCAGGTTGGTCTACATACCTGGCAATTTTGTTTGTGACCCAGTTTAGGGCCTTCTGGGAAGTACCTTTGAGGTTGCCAGATTTCCTCACTGTTGTGCGTACTACCTGGATACACTGCCTTAGGTCTTCCCTCAGCACGGGTCGGTCCTCTTCTTCAGTGTCTTCCTTGGGAGGAATCGGCGACTTGACAAAATGGAGCCGGTCCTCCAGCTCCTTGTCGGCCTTCTTCTTCGCCTCCTCGCGCTGGAGTTTATCCCGCTCGAGCTGAGCTTTCAAAGCCGACATATTTGCCCACTGAGGGCGGGCGTCCTCTTACTCTGCCGTCGATCGCCTGCGTCTTCGGCGCCGGTTCGTCGGTGTCGCTTGTGAGACTCAGCTGCGAAAAGCTGTTTCTTGTGTGCGAGTTCCTCCTCCAGAGCTTCTTACTGCGTACGGTGGAGCCGCTCCCACTTGAGTCCGAGTCTAGACTCAGAGGCCGTACAAATTCAGCTACCACCTCCATGGGCTTCTCGCCTGTTTTCTCCTTCTGTACTTCGCCATCAGCGGGCGCCCCCGAACTCCGCCTCCCCAGCCCCGGATTCCGGAGCCGGAGAAGGCAACTTCGTCAAAAGAATAATGGGGATTTTAAGTTGAGATAAGGATTCCATGATTGTTCCCACGAGTATGGGGGAAGGGGTGGTCCACCCAGGCAGTGCCCCCTGTACCTGGGTAAGCCTAGCGTAACCCGCACAGAGTTTCGGCCGGTACTCTGGCGGGGTCGCACTCGAGACCGAACTACCCATCGGCCATGCATCCCTCGCGGTGCGCCGCCGCTTGGGATTCGGGGTGATTGTTTATAGAGGTTTTCTTCCTCGCGGTCCGGGCGGTTAAGCCAAGACCCTCGGTCCGGCAGGAGCGCGAGGCCTATCCACAGACCTCCATACCGGGTTACGATCTATGACGGTGGCAATGAAAGGAAAATCCCCCACTGCCTGCTCGGGGCGGGGTGAGCGCACACCGAGCCCGCCGACACCCGGGACGGAACCGGGAGCTGCCCGAGATGGGCCCCACGACGTTGTCTAGTCGACGGCGGAAAATATCGTCAGCGGGCCTACACGCCAACGCCACAAGTGACGGAGAGCCTAGTCGACGACGACACTGTCCGCCGGCGTAACTAGACGGCGGCCGCCGCACGAGGCGACGACCGTCAACAACTCGTTGTCAGGATATTCGCCGGCGCGCAGATCAGCCTGATCGGTCTGATCGACGCGCCGTTGCCCAGGGTGCACCACGAGGAGGTTTCCTGACCTAGCACCCCAACCTAACCTAACCTAACCTAACCTAGCCTAACCTAACCTAACCTAACCTAACCTAACCTAACCTAACCTAACCATCACTTTCCATTTTGTTATTTTTTTGTAAAAAAAATAACAAAATGGAAAGTGAAGAAAGAGGAAAAATAGAAAAGGAACTGATGGATAAGTTAAAGGAGCACGCAAGCCTCCTCATAGAAAACAAAAAGGAAATTGAAAAAATTAACGAAGAAATGAAGAGACACAGGGAGGAAGCGCACGTCCAAAACATATGCGAGTGTCGCAGCCGGTCCACACAGTGGGAAACCACCGAGTGCAACAACGGCGTTACACTCCATAGTGGTAACATCTAAAGACGACCAGGATACAGGAGACAAAGTGATAGAACGGATAAGGAAAGCGGTGAACGCGAAAGAAGAAGGGATAAAGATAGATAAGATCAGGAAAGCAAAAGAAAGAAAAGTAATTATAGGATTTACGGACAAAGAAGAATTAAGGAAGGTGAAACAGAAAATAGTGAAAGCAGGACACGAACTTACCGTAGAAGAGATGACGAACAAAGACCCGCTTGTAGTCATGAAGGACGTGCTAAACTTCCACACCGATGACGAAGTAATCAGCGCCCTGAAGCTACAGAACAAAACATACTAGGGAAAATAGACACCAATAAAATGAGGATGGAAGTCAAATATAGGAAAAGGACGAGGAACCCATTAATGTCTCACTTTGTGCTCAAAGTCTCACCGGAAGTGTGGCAAACACTCACAGAGGCCGGCGCGGTGCATATAGACATCCAGCGGATCCGGGTTGCGGACCAATCGCCCATAGTCCAATGCACGAAATGCTTGGGCTTTGGACACGGAAGAAAGTTCTGCAAAGCGACGCTGGATGTCTGTAGTCACTGCGGAGGGCCACACATGAGAACCGAATGCGCGGACTGGCTGGCAGCTGTGGCGCCAACATGCTGCAACTGCGTGAAGGCCAAAATCGACGACGCAAACCATAATGCATTCAGCCAAGAATGTCCGGTATGGAGGAGGTGGGACACCATAGCTAGATCTTCGGTGAACTATTGTTAAGGTGGTCCCATGCGCCAACGGCTCAATAGAAGATCCAACCGCAAACAACTCATGTGTGGCGGCGCAGGCCAACCTCCAAAGGAAGGCGCTCGCCACTCAGGAACTAATAATGTTGGCAGCGAAAAGGAGGCTGGCCTTCGCTCTCATGCAAGAACCGTATGTAGGAGCATCGGGTCGGGTGAAAGATTACGGGACCGCCAGGATCTTCCAGTGCGCTGAAAGGGAGGGGGGTGAGCGGGTCAAGGCAGCCATCGCGGTCTTCGATGACCGGGTGGATGCCTTCATCTGCCCGAATTCACTACAACAAACATAGTTGTGGTGAAAATCCGAACCGGCGCCTGGGAGGTTGTGGCGGTCTCCTTCTACTTCGAACCGGACCAACCACTTGACGGATACCTCGAACACCTGAGGAAGATTGGCCAAAGGTTGGGATCGCAAAAAATGATAGTGGGTGGTGATGCTAATGCCAAAAGCCTGTGGTGGAGTCGAGAGGCCGATCGGAGAGGCGAGATGGTGTCCGACTGGCTGGACGAGACTGGGCTCCAAGTACTGAACGAAGGCAATATGCCGACCTTCTTTACTGTAAGAGGAGGAAGGGTCTACTCCAGCCAGGTGGATATCACCGCGTGCTCGACCGACCTATTGGACAAAATAGAAGACTGGAAGGTGGAGGAGGGACTGGTGAGCTCGGACCACAATACCATCACGTGGAAAATCAATTTAGGAAAAGTAAAAGCATAAAAATAAACACAACAACAAGAATATATAATACCAGGAAAGTTAATTGGACGGAATTTAAAGAAAAATTTAAGCAACTTGCAGAAGAAAATGAGATCAATAAGAATGAGATAGAAAAGATAGAAGACAAAACAGAATTAGACAAGTATGTAGAAAAATACACAAAAATAATAGTAAAAACATGCGATAGTACAATACCTAAAATAAAAATAAAAAATACTTACCATACCGTGGTGGACCGAAGAACTCACCAGGCTGAAGAAAGAAACTACCACCAAGAAGCGAAGAGTCCGTTGCGCAGCACCAGTTAGAAGACAGAAGGTCGTCGAAGAATACCTAGAAGCGAAGGAAAAATATGAAATGGAGGCTAAAAATGCACAGAGTAAGAGTTGGAAGGAATTCTGCGGGAAGCAGGAAAAAGAGGGAATGTGGGATGGAATTTATAGGGCTTTGGGTAGGGTAACAAAGAGACAGATAGACCAACCGCTTATCAAGGGCGATAAAGTCTTAAATGAAAAGGAGTCGACAATATTAATTGCTGAAACCTTTTACCCGGAAGACTCAGCAGCGGAAGATAACGCAGAACACCAGCGTGCTAGAGAACGAGCCGGACGGGTGAACGATTGGGTTCATGCTGAGAAACATGACCCTCCGTTCACCATCCACGAGCTCGAGCAAACACTGAGGAGTTTCAACCCTAAGAAGGCCCGGGGTCGGATGGCCTTACGTCGGACGTCTGCACGCAAGCGATCACTGTGGATTCGATGTCCTTCCTATCACTGGCAAACAAATGCCTAGAGTTGGCGTACTTCCCCAGGATCTGGAAAGAAGCAACGGTCATTATACTTAAGCCGGGAAGGACAACTACAATACGGCCAAGTCGTACAGACCCATAGGCTTGTTGCCAGTGATGGGGAAGATCTTCGAAAAAATGGTGGTGGGCAGGTTGAAGTGGCACATTCTTCCCAACATCAGCGCCAGCCAATACGGATTCATGCCACAAAGGGGCACGGAGGACTCCCTCTATGTCCTGGTGAAACATATTAGGCAAAATTAATAATGAAAAAATTGTGATAGTGATATCCCTGGACATAGAGGGAGCATTCGATAGCGCCTGGTGGCCCGCTATAAAGAACCGGCTGGCGGAAGAACAGTGCCCCGTCAACCTGCGAAGGGTGATCGCGAGCTACTTGGACGACCGACTGGTCAGGGTCAGGTATGCCGGTACGGAGATCGCGAGGAGGACCAGCAAAGGCTGCGTGCAAGGGTCGATCGGGGGACCGATTCTGTGGAACCTCCTCCTTGATCCCTTATTAAAGGGACTCGAGCGCCGGGGCGACTACTGTCAGGCGTTTGCTGATGATATCGTCCTGGTGTTCGATGGGGACTCCACGGAGTCGGTCCAGCGACAGGCTAATGATGCACTTGCCTACGTGCAGGATTGGGGAGTTCGTAACAAGCTGAAATTCGCACCTCACAAAACAAAAGCGATGGTTGTGACCAAAAAGCTCAAGTACGACTCGCCGATCCTGCGCATGGGAGAGGTCGAAGTAGGTCTCTCCAAAGAGATCAAAGTACTCGGCGTTACCATTGACGAGGGGCTCACATTCAAGGCCCATATCACCGCGGCCTGCCGGAAGGCAATGGCCTTCTACAAAAATTGGCCACGGCTGCTAGGGTGCAGTGGGGCTTGGGGCCTCAAATCATCCGGACGCTGTATGTTGCGGTCGTTGAGCCTACCGTGCTGTATGCGTCCAGCGTGTGGGCGCCGGCGTCCAATAAAGTATACGTCAAGAAACAGCTCGACAGCCTGCAGCGAAGTTTCGCACAGAAGCTGACGAGGGCCTACAGGACCACATCGTTAAACTCGGCTCTGCTACTCTCGGGACTCCTACCATTGGATATAAGAGTGCGAGAAACCGCACTCTTATACGAAACCAAGAAGGGGTACTCATCGAGGGTAGCGGGGAGACAAAGAGGTGGAGGTTCCTGTGGCCTTCGCCAGCTGGACCATCCGGCGAGACGGAGGACCGTAAGGCTCAATTACTGACGGACGGTGCAGATGTGGCCCAGCATGCTGCCGGCAGTTGTAGTATATACACTGACGGCAGCAAAATAGAGAAAAGGTCGGAGCCTCTCTCTCCATCTGGGAGGGAGAGGCCGAGACCAGAATCAAGAAACTAAAGCTGGCGCCGTACTGCACCGTGTATCGGGCGGAGCTGCTGGCCCTCAAGTATGCGGTGGATGAGGCCCTAAGCGCCAAGGCACCCCGGTGTAGCATCTTTTGCGACTCGAGGGCGGCCCTCGAAACAGTCACCAGAGAGACTCCCTCCATCCTATTGCGTTCGAAATAAACAAAAAACTAATAACTATCAACGAACGCAACAAAATAATACAGTTATTTTGGGTCATAGCGCATGTAGGGTTGGAGGAATGAGAGGGCCGACCGGCTCGCGAAGGATGCTGCACTGAAAATGAAGACCAGGCCGAATTACGACCGGTGCCCGATTTCATTCGTCAAGCGACAGATCAGACGAGAGTCGATTGACGAATGGAATCGGAGGTATATCCGGAGAGACCGCGTCGGTCACGAAGATGTTTTTCCCGGATGCTGTGACAGCACACCGGATTGTAATGAAAATAACTCCTGATCCAATCACCACCCAAGTGTTTACGGGACACGGCGGGTTCTCTGAGTACCTGAAACGTTTCAGGTGCAAGGAGAGCGCGGCGTGTCCTGCGACTCAGAACAGGAAGAAACAGTCCTGCATATCCTCGCGGAATGCCCAATATATCAACGCGAAAGACACGAAATAGAGTGTGAAATAGGCTTGGAAATTAAAAAAGAAAATATACACTTAATTATAAGAGACAAGGAAATGGGACATAAATTTATAAAATATTGCAAACAAATAGCACGTAAGGTAATAAACAAGAATAGCAATAAGTGAACAATTACTTATAATAAAATATAAGGTTATATATATATAGTAATAAGAAACAAAAGTAAGAAATTATGTACCTAATAATAAGATCTAGAAATGCGTAGAAAAACCATATATAGAGTAGTGTAAAGTAAGCATATATAAATAAATATATAAAAAGAAAAAGTAAATGAACAAAATAACAAATATAACAATAAAACATATAAAATCTCTGGTTCTGCCAGGGGAACGATAAATAAAAAAAACCTAACCTAACCTAACCTTTTTTGTTTTCGCGGAGAAAGTGCCTTATGACTACCGCCCAGCCTTCGCGGGGGGCGACTGAGCGGTTATGTTGGGGTCACCGTGCCTTACGACCCGACGTTGCGCCGCCCGGAATTGATGTAGACCTTCGGGCGACCGCCGGGCCGAGTCCCTAACCTATGTACAACGCACGGCATACCAACTAAAACTCCGCGGTGGCCCTCTTCGGCGCATTAGGGACGGCTGCGGGCTTCCTCTGACGTTGAAATGTCTAGTCTGCGACCGCAACCGCCCCTGCGCGGTGCCGCCTTGCGGCCCGTCTCCTATGGGGGCTCAAAGCCCCCGCGCACCGAAGGACGCCCTCGGCGTCTACGGCAGCGTGATGCCAACAACACACTGCCGTCCATCCCGGGGTCAACCGAGGTGTGCGATGAACGCACTGCGCGCACTGAAAAGTGCGCGCGCACTAGGACGGGCAGCCCCTGCTGCCCGCCGACGACCCCTTCGTGGCCCCTATTAGTCGCCTTTACGACAGGCAGGGGATACCGTGGTGGAATTCTCCAAACGCCCCATTCCACAGGGCGGGGAGACGCCGGTCAGTCGTCCACCCGGCGCCTCCTACGTCTTCTCTGACGGCGGGAGGGATCCTCCCTCTCTCGATCCCTCTCGGCACTCTCCTTCTGCGAGGGACCACCTCGCAGAAGTGAGCCACCGCACGCCAGGCCTCCGGGCTGCCGACCATGGAAGCGACCACGGCCGGCAGCGAGAGGTCTCCTCCGACAACTGACACGAGAGCGCTGCGCTCATCGTCCCAGGCTGGGCAAGACTCCAACGTATGTTGGGCCGTATCCCGCGGGCAGTTGTCACAATGGTGACACACGGCGCTAACCTCCGTGCCTACTATCTGACACAGGTACTCCCCGAAGCACCCATGCCCGGTGAGCACCTGTGTCAGGCGAAATGTCGCCGCGCCGTGGCGCCTGTCCAGCCACTGTGCAAAGACAGGACGCACTGCCGCTACGGCCCGAAGCCCCGCTGACGGGGCCTCCAGCCTGAGACGCCACTCCTCCACGGCGGCTCGCCGTAAGGAGGCCCAATGGGCCTCCACCTCCTTCAGGGCCGGACGCTGCCCGTTCCTGAACGCCTCCTCCCTCAATGAAAAGTATCGGAGAGGCTTTGGCGTCCAGATCCCAGGGCAGGAATCCGGCCAAAAGACAAGCCGCCTCGTACGAGACCGTGCGGTACGCCCGTATGGCCCGCTGCGCTACGACCCGCTGCGGGCCCCTCAGGAAGACGACAGGAACGCCCCCAGGGCGTCAGCCAGACTGGGCTGCCGTACAACGCCATGGACCGCACGACCCCGTGGTACAACCTTCGGCAAGGGATACCAGGACCTTCCAGGTTGGGCAGCAGGCTAGAAAAGAGCGCCCGCTGCCTGGACAACTTTGTCCGCAACTTTTCAAAATGGGCGCGGAATTCCCACCGGCTGTCCAAAATCAGACCTAAATACTTCATAGTTTTGCCGATGGGAATCCGCACCCCCTCAACCTCGATGTGGGCACCGGCCGGTGGCCCTCGCCGACGCCCGGGAACACCAAATGCCTCGGTCTTAGCGAGGGGCCCCATCAAACCGAAACGCCTGTTTCGGCTCACTACGTGGCCGGTACCCACCGCCAGGATCGCGGCGTCCTGGAAGGTCTTAGACGTCGCCGTGACCAACGTGTCATCCGCGTAACACGTCACGTCGACGCCCCAGATTGGCACCACGGAGCACCCAGTCGTACCCGATGTTCCACAAGAGGGCCTAGAACCGACCCCTGTGGGACACCGCACGACATTGCTCTTCGGTGCCACCGTCGGCGCCGGATACACCACGTACCTGTCGGAGGTACGCGCGCACCAGACGCCTGAGATAGGCGTGGTACCGCAGTGCTTCATTGATGCATGGCCAGGGAGCGAATTAAAAGCGTTAGAAATGTCTAACGAGACGGCGATAATCACCATTCCCTGGCCACTGCTTCCTCCGCCTGCGACTTGACCCGCAGAATCGCGTGGACAGTTGAGCGTCCACTCCTAAAACCAAACTGTTTGTCGGCCAAATTTGGACCGACCCTCTCGAAGATGCTCGACGAGGCGCGCGTGTATATTACGCTCAAACAGTTTGGCGACCTCGTCGAGCAGCACGATGGGCCGGTAGGCCGACGGCGACTCTGCGGGTCTCCCCTCTTTCTTAAGCAGGACGAGCTTCCCGGTCTTCCACCGCGCCGGGAAGACGCCCTGCACCATACAGCGGAGAATAGGCTACGGAGCCGCGGCCCCAGGTACTCGAGGGCTAACACAGGCTTTCCCGGGGATGCCGTCGAGACCCGGGGCGGTGTTTTGCCCGCAGCCGAAACACTGCCGCCCGCATTTCCGCGGGCGAAACCTCTGGATATCCCTTGCCGAAAACGACGATGACGCCACTTCCGGTGGCGCCATCGGTGGAGAGGTATCCTCGGTGGCCGGGAACAAGGCCGCGACAACGTTGGCCAGAAGTTCTGGCCGGAGACTCTGCGACAGCGGGGCGCCGCCGGACGAAGCTTGTTCATGACGAGCTTGTATGGGCGCCCCCACGGGTCCGCGTCGAGTGTCTCCACAATCTCCTTTCGTGCCGCGACCTTGGCCCTGTGCACGGCCACCCGCTGCGCTCTCTTCGCGTCGGTATAGAGGCCGTCGAGCTCCCGGTCTTCATGGTCTCGTGCGCGAATGCGGCGGCGGCGATGCCTGGCGCATCGGCGGCGCGCAGCCACGCATGACGCGCGCAACTGAGCTAACTCCGCCGACCACCAGTACACCTCCCGCCGCGGAGGAGGACGACGGAGTGCCGGGCATGGCGGCGTCGCAAACGTCCGACATTGCCACCCCGAACCACTCCGCCTCCTGCTCGACCCTCACCGGACCCTCCGGCTCGGGGAGCCACGAGACTGCCAGAGCGGCCAGCTCTAGGGCCTCCTTGTCGAGGCGCCTTAATGCCCACCGCGGGCCGTCCTGACCAGGGGCACTCGGTCCACCACTGGGCTGGTTACGTTGACTCGTGGGCGCGGCGACATCGAACCTTATATATCGATGATCCGATAGTGTCTCCGCGTCCACGAGGACCCTCCAGCCACGGACACGACGTGCGACGACGGGGCACCCAAACGACAAATCAACAATTGACCCGCCGTTGTGCCGCACGCACGTGTCCACCGACCTGTTCAGAACGGCCAGGCCGACGGAGATCGCCCATTCCTCCAGGACCTCACCGCGAGCGTCGGTCGCCGGCGAACCCCAGACCGCGGATTTCGCGTTGAAGTCACCGGCGACGATCGTCGGGTGAGGTTGGCCCTGCTCAACCAGGGCCCCAGCCGAACGAGGAAGATTCGAACTCGGCCAGGGTCTGTTGGGGAGAAATAAACTCCAACTATCCACAGTTCCCCCAACAGAGCCGCAACGCATCCCTGGCCCTTCTCGACTTTTGCGAAGGGCGGGGAGCCAGCGGCCCCCGGGGTGATGATGGCCACCGACCCGTCGATGTCCCCTACCCAGTTATCTCGGGGCGGGACAAAATACGGTTCGGCGACCACGGCCACTTGCACCGACCACTGCGCCAGGCTTTGGGACAACAGGTCCTGGGCGCGGGCGCAGTGGTTGATGTTCGCCTGGAGGAAACTTATATCCATTATTGATGGGCGATCTCCTCCACGTCCATCTCGGCCACTGCCTGTTGCGGTGGGCTCGCCGCCTGCGGCTGGGACGGGACCTCAGCCGCAGTGGCACTCCTCCTTGCTGGGGCGGCGCCGGTTGCGACGGGAGGGGGCAGCATGCCTTCCCCTAAACGGTGCCCGGCGGGCCTGCCAGCGGCCGCGCAGACTGCGCAGTTCGGCGGGGCCTTACATTCTCGGATCTTGTGGCCCGCCTGGCCGCAGCGGTAGCAAAGGTCGCTGCGGTCCACTGCGCAGTCGCAGCGCTCCCGGACGTGCCCGGACTCCAGGCACCGGAAACACCGCATTGGCCGCGACTCTGGGACGGTCACCTTAGCCGCGGTCCAACCGATCAGGATACGGCCCGCCCCCTCACCTTTGTGCCGCCTTTATGGGCAGCTTTACCCATACCGTTCCTACCCCAGAACGGTCGGGGCGGATATGTCCGACCTTGATGTTTTCGACCGAACACTCACCGGCCTTAGAGAGGGCCGCTGCGACTGTCTCTGGGTGGCTGTATAGTCGAGCTCACTTAGCCGCAGTTCCACGGTCTTCATGGGTCGGGAGATTCTGATATCTTCCGACCCGTTAAAACACTCCCTCAGCCTTGCGGCGAGGGAGTCGGCCCTCTCTTCGGAATTGGCCCCGGGCACCTCATACATAGGGGCGCCCGTGGCCGCAAACTTTGGCTTCAGCCTCGATATGTCAAGGCCGGTGAGGTCTACCCTTGTCTGGGCGTCCGTTAGCACCTGCTTGTACAGCCCCTTTGCCACCGCCGCTGGCGTAAGCGAAATGATAACTGCCGCGGGCGTGGCGGTCGCACTTTGGGTTCGGTCCGGCGTGCCTGTTGTTGTGCCTGCACTTTTTCGGCTGCAGGCTTCGTCTTCTTGCTCTTTCTGCTTGCCACAACGACCCACGGTGTCTCCATGGAGGTGGGGGCCGGTGGCAATGGGCGGGGCTCGGACTGGCTTGACCGGGCCCTTCTTTTCCCTCCTTCCTTTGGCGCCGGTGCCGTCTTCTTGGTTTGACCTTTCCTCTGGCGAGCGGCGCGGGGTGCCGGTGTGGTGTCTGGCGCCGTTGAGGGTCCCTGGTGGCTGCGGTGGCGCGCTGGTTCCTTCTGCTACTGCGGCGGGGTGAGGGGGAGCGGGTTGGGCTGTCCTCTTCCCCGTTCCTTTCCCTTTTCCTCTTCGACTTCGGCGCGGGGCACCACCTACTATGCCTCCTGACACTGGGGCTGTGTGTCCCCCGAGGCGGCCTTTCTTTCGTGGGCCAGGCTGGGCCTCTGGGCTGGCCCCATCAGGGCCGACTCCAGTCTGGCCTGGACCCTTGCTTCTACCATGGCCAGCATTTCGGCTCCGTGGTGGTCCTGGGGTTGTTTGACGCTTCCAGGTCCTCGAGCCGACGGCGGAGGGAGGAGTTTTCCTCTTCTAGCCGCTTTACGCTCTCCTCCAGGCGCGCGCTGTTTTCGCGCCACTTCTTCTCTCCTCTTCCAGACGGGTAATGGCGGCCGACTCTGGCTGCTGTACGTACCAGTGATAATATTAATTACTCGGTTGAGCGCCTTTGTGACGTGCCCTTTAGATTTCCGGACTTTCTCACAGTTGCCCGCACAATTTGCCCGCACTGGATTAGGTCCTCCTTAAGGACGGGTAGGTCATCGTCCGTGTCGGTTTTGGGAAGGAGCGGCGACTTCACGTAACGCAGCCGCTCTTCCAGCTCCTCTTCGGCCCTCTTTCGCGCCTCTTCCCTCTTCAGCCTGTCCCGTTCTTGTTGGGCCTTCTTTATCCCGACGTATTTTCCAGTCGTGGGAGTGGGAGTGGAACGCCCTCTCCCTCGACCGTCAGTTGTTGGCGCCTTGGGTGGCGGCTCGTCGGTGTCACTCGATCGAAGCGAGCAGTTATCTATGGACTGGGAGTGTCTCCTCCAGAGCCTTCTGCTCCGGACAGAGGAGACACTCAGGCTTGACTCCGAGTCCATTTCCAACTCTTCCGGCCTAGATGATGTTCCGGCCTCCACTACCATGGGCCTGTCGCCCATGCTCTTCTCCACCTCATCACCGTCGTTGGGCTTGCGCCTCCGACCTCCGCCTCTCCAGTCGGAACCGGGTAGGCAAACGCGTCAAAAGGATTTGGGGTTTTAAAATTGATTAATTCCATTTTGAGTCCCACGAGTATGGGGAAAGGGTGGTCCGCCCAGGCAGTGCCCCTGTACCTGGGTAAGCCCTAGCGTAACCCGCACAGAGTGTCGGCCGGTACTCTGGCGGGGGTCGCACTCGAGACCGAACTGCCCATCGGCCATGCATCCCCTCGCGGTGCGCCGCCGCTTGGGATTCGGGGTGATTTTTATAGAGGTTTTCTTCCTCGCGGTCCGGGCGGTTAAGCCAAGACCCTCGGTCCAGCGGGAGCGCGAGACATATCCACAGACCTCCACACCGGATTACGATCTACGACGGCGACAATGGGAGGGAGAGTCCCCCCCACCGCCTGCTCGGGGCGGGATGAGCGCACACCGAGCCCGTCGACACCCCCGGGACAGAACCGGGAGCCGCCCAAGATGGGCCAATCTCGACACTACGACACGACGGCCGCCACAAGAGGCGACGACCGCCAACCACCTCGGTGTCAGGATGATACGCCGGCGCGCAGATCAGCCTGATCGGTCTGATCGACGCGCCGTTGCCCAGGTGCACCACGTGGAGGTTTCCTGACCTAGCACCCCAACCTAACCC
>NW_023594271.1:0-14938 GCF_014839805.1 Manduca sexta
TTAACACTGCTTTTGTTGGCAAATGAGACGCGTTTGAAGAGACGCCATTTTGGAAATTGAATTTGGGTAGAGAATCCATTGCTGAACGTAAGGAGGTCAGCGTAGCTAATGAAGCCATACTAGCAAGCGTTCTTTATTTTTACTTAAGTAACTTATTATTTATTTATTTTACACTTTATATACATAAGTATAAAGTTGGACTTAATGCCGAGGGCATTCCCTACCGGTCGACTTTTGGGTGATGCAGAGGTGAAAACAATATAGGTAGGTGTAAAAAATTATAATATAATATGAAAAAAATATGTTAAAAATAAAAGTAAACTCATCTAAAACCTAGTACAAAAATTATAAGAAATCCCTATATAGATAAATTACAATGGCGAGGGTTCCATATAAGAGGATTTTTACCGGCTTCTCTTTCGTAATATAGGTAAGCAAACTATTAAAATTTTAAATAAATTATATTATATTAGCCAATAAATATTTACGATTACATTAAAGTAGAATAAAATCGAATTATAATTATTAGTATTAGTACCTACATTTCGTGTCGCCTTCCCGTTCGAAAACCCCTTTCGCCACTGATAAGTTATATCAATTAAAACTATAAATAGGAGTAGACTATACATATAATAAAACAGGGGACCAGGTGTGTCTGTACATGGAAAAAAAAAATAGGTGACCACATAACAGTAATAAAACACAAATCAGCGATTTTAATGTAACTTTCAGACCCAATGTCTACTACCAAATTACTTCAGATCCGTCATCGTTCTGTAGCTTACCTAGGTAGTAGGATTAATTTCCCTTTTTTTTAAGAAAGCCGTTGAACTTTATTTATGCCACATAGCGGTCGAATAAGTGGACATGGAAGGAGTGGGGTGAAAAGTATTAGAAGTCCAACAAACAAAAGGATATTAAGACAAAGATTTACAATGTTTTTTCTCCATCAGAATTGAAACTTCGAGATTTCTTTCGGAGTTCAGGGACTTTTCTTCCCGACACCTTTAATATGAAAGATTTATGTTCTAATATTCAAGTGTTTGTTAAAGTTGGAGAAATGCTTCGGTAAGTACAAAATAGGGTAATTTTAATCCAGTTAATACCTACTTCAGTTGTTGTAACTTATATTTAATTGTAACGGCTATTTAAATAAACCAATAAAGTTTAAAGTTTATGATTAAAAATTAGGCCTAAAATAAATAAATTTACAATGGGATGGAAGTACGTATTGCGTTTATTATGTATTTCGATACTTTTCTTTTGTATATTCTGAAGACAATAATAAAACTATTGAGGTGCTTTCTTGGTGCTTCGTGTTCTAAGATCGTAGGAGGTATTCATTGTTTAAATCAAATAACTCGCTATTGTGTAACAATTTTTTTTTTCGGACATTACCTGCGACCCTATATTAATCTCTATGTTCTACTAGTTCGCATGAGTGCTTCCGACAAGTAAATAATGTTTACGGTTCTAACAAACATAAAACTAACCGAACCCATGCAAAATTTGGCTAATTTTAATTGAGTATTTACACTAGATATATAGCGTCATAAAGGAAAAAAAATTTGGCTTGTTTATTCCAATTTGCCGGAACAAGGCTATGCAATGATCAAATCTTTACAAATACAATTATTTGTTGTTAAAGAACGGATTAAAACCGTTCGATCTAGCAAGAGTGTTTATAAATATTTAAAACTTATATATTTCATAACTCGTATTAAAAAGTTCCTGTTAGTAACGTCAATCAAGATAATACTAAGGTTACAAGTACACACGACAATGTATTTAATTTTAAAAATTGATTTCGTATATAAGTAATAAGTATAAGTATCAAGATCGTGCGTTCCAGACACGCTGTTATGACGTAATATCAAAATTTACATAAACATAATGAGTTTACAGCTACCATGATGCTTCGCGATATATTATCTGGGCTTCCGATCGGACATCAATTGTAAATACAATAAAACAAGGACCAAGATTTATTTTCTGTAATTGGATTTATTAATTTATGTTAGCCAGATATTGTTATTTTTTTGTTTTCATTTTTTATTGTATACAACTCAATAATTAACTTTCTGGAATTAACCTACATAAGGGCGCTTATTTTTTGAATATAATTTACTTTTAATTGTAAAAATATTTCATTGTACTCTGTTTCCGTTTTATTATTATTATTTTTCATTTCATGTATGTACATTAATAGCAGAATATTTTTAGAGAGGAAGCGTATTACTATTATCGGACACGACGCCAAACACCGAGTAGAATAAGCAGAAAAACTCATTATCATTTTACCCAACTCAGATATCGAACCCGGTGAAGCCAGTGCGAGAGTGAACGCCCCCTATAAGGATAAGGGGAATAATATTACATGATGTTGTATGCAAATAGCTTTAAACGTTTCACGATATGAATATAAAAGGAGTGACCCAAATATTGATTGTATGGAAGAATTACGTCACTTGTATTACGCAGTCAGATAAGAGGTCATTCACCCCGGAAGTCGTTATAGCACTTGATCGATAATTCACTTCGCTGAACAAGTTGAAGCAAGCGGAATAATTAATGCAAATTCTTTATTCTTTTCCAATTCTTTTTTAAATTTTCTTCTATGTGCAATTATCGCTGGTATATTTTAAATGCTTGAGAATAAATTTCAAATAATGAGACGTTTTTTTTGGCCTGTTTCACAACTTCTGAGTGAATGCTGCTCGTTACATAAATTTATAAACCGACCTGAGACAAAAATTAGACGAAACTATATAAAAATAGACGAATCTAGATATTTATTTATTTATTAGCTTTTCCAGCAGACTTAACACTACAATTACAATAATTTAAATATTATAACTTAAAGCTAAATGTAAACCCAAGTTAGGAAAACTCAACATGCACATAATTTAAACTAAAAGTGACTTAAGCGCAGCAAATTAAGCACAATATATAACGAGTACTGTCTACATTATCTGTTTAATACGACAACTGTCAATTAGAATTTAGGAGAAATTTGAAAGTTCCAAATATAAGTCAATTCGAACCAGTAGTTCCCGAGGTTAGCGCTTTCAAACAAACTCTTCAGCTTTATAATAATATAGATGCCTCGCGATAAAAACCATTCTACCTGAATTATATTTCGCAGTATGTTTATATGTATAATATTTGTTAATGTATTGTACTTATGAATCGATAAGTAGTGTGGGAGAATTCTTAAAGTATGATAATTGCTTCGATATCTGTCTTTAAATATGGCCTAATTAAAAGAAACAGCAAATATGTGAATGTTTTTATTTATGAGTTCAACCTAACTTCCGCTAAACCAATATTAAAATCTAACCGAATATAAAACAGAGAAATTGACAACGTTGTACATATAAATGTCATTTTTAATTCGTTTGTGTTGTCAATCCTGCGAATAAATCTTATCTCATGATTGAAAAATAGTCCTTAAAATAATAACTAGTAGGTACACAATAGCATCAATACACGTTATGTTTAAATGAAATACTTTTAAGTTAAGAAACACAATTGGTAAGTACACAAATGTATTATGGATTGGATTTTTTGGAATAATTTCACTGTTTTTGTCGCTGACTGTACATCAATATCGGCTTTTCGGCACTCCAGTATACCCTATCTACGGCTTTAAAATAGTTTCCCGCTCCGTGAAATGTGTTTTCCCGCTTTGTTTTCAATGTGAGTTTTTGGGAGTTGGGCTTTGTCAAGTTTATTATTTTGCAGGAATTGACAGTATATTCTGTATTTTTGTGCAGAATATGTGTGTTGTTTTGTGTTTTTAACGGATTGAACTATGTTTGAAGTGACCTCTAGATATCGTTGGTTACCTCTTATAATACTATGTTATGTTTAAGATAATAATATAGTGTTATAGCTAACTTACTAGCTGTAAGTTTCCCAAATAAAATAAAATGTAAATAAAAATAAGTCAGAAAAAACAGATTTGAAATTTTCATTTTGTCGATAATTAGAAAAGTCAAGATTCTCTATTTGTCTTTCGGGATTATAGATAATTTATAATAAAAAAAACATAAGTAGAATTATTTGGTACATATAATTCAAATTGTATAAAAAAAAACATCATCATCATCTTCTTTTTCAATGGCAGGATCCACTACTGAACATGAGCCTCTCCCAAAGATTCCCAGATCGACCTTTCGACATAGAACTTTGTAATAATGAGCGATTTGTCAAAACTTACTCAGTTGACCTACAAATATTGAGTCGCCTTACCAGTGGAGAAGAGTCTATATAACCCAGAGGTACCAAAACTTTTTTTTTCATGGATCCCTTTCAAAATTTTGCTGGTTCCGTTATGTTAGGGTCACCGTACCTCTTTCAAACCTTATCAATATTATCTACATTGATAGGTGAACTGAAGCCTTCATTTTAGTAGGTAACTATCAAACTAGATAAATTTTCATGCCTTAAGAATTGTGGACCCCCATTTTTTGGTCACGCCAACGTAGACCCCCAAGTCTCCCGTGGACCCCTGGGATAACTTTGGGAATGAATTTTAATTGAATATTTTCCTTAATGTAGAATTTATGTAGAATCTAATTATTATTAAAATAATTTGCTGTATTATATTACAATTATTCATGCATATTGTCACCTATAGCGTCGAATTCCCTGTCCTGTAATTTATTATCGTCTTTAACATATAAAGGAATGAAGCAATTTAATGTGTAGTGTTGTTTTAAGACGTCAAAAGCATTGTTCATAGTAACTAATATATTAATGACTGCCTCGGTGGCGTAGTTGTACTGCATGCGCGGTACGGCAGCGCTCTGAGGTCCTGGGTTCGAATCCCGGGTCGAACAAAGTGATATTAGAGTTATTCTGCTCAGTATCAGCCTGGAATTTGTGCCCGATATGGCGATAGGCTCGCCCCCTATCACATCATGGGACGGGACACACTCGGCGGAAAGTGGGTGCCCTGGTTGCGCTTTTGCATACTCCTTCGGGGATAAATGCGTGATGTGTGTGTAATATATTAATTGAGGATGTATTTTAAATAAAAGTCCAATTATGTACATACATTTAATCAATCAATTTCTATATCTATAGTATAGCGACATAACAGGATGAATTTCCATAGATTTAATCAGCATAAAATACATATAATATTAACATAATTATAAATAACGATAAAACATTTTAACTGTAAAATAGTAGAAGCGATGACCTTAGGACCTTAGTAATACAACCTTAGCAATTCAATAGTAACCACTATAAATTATACAATAATGTAATAATGTATATAAATTAAGATGGAATGAAGCTTTAATTTCATAGATTAATCTGTACGGACTCGAAAATTTCAAAGATAGAAAAATCGTAGTTGAAAATGGAATATGACCCATACGAAGGACATTACAATAGATATGACTACAAGATATGCTATTATGAGATTAAATTTCGTTGTTATCTAAGAACTCGTACTAGTTTGAGCTTAAAAGTGAATTCGAAACCCGCTAGAGAAGTGAAATTCAATATGAACACGTACACAAATAATTTCGGACTTGTAGCCGGCGTTCGAAAATTTAAAGTACCAAATACATCATCCCCTTTGATATTATTGACTACGAATCGGGACAAAAATTCTTGACGATGGCAGTCGAGAAATTTCTGTGAGACCAAAGCACGGCTTACCACACTTAAAAATAGTAGGGAATGTAGTTTTCCACGACGTTGTCGTTTAGAAGCTAGTTCGGCCGAATATAAAGTTGCCGGCCGCGTTCGGGTCTTCAGTGGAGAAATACTCCTTCCAAAGTTCCTGGAATTCTTCCCAGGAGACGCTGTTTCGGCCCTGAATAAAAGGAATTGTTAGTTGGAAACTACATTCTTTAGACGTTCAATTTCAAACTTTTGATTGTGGGGTTAGAGTCGGTATTTGTTTTTAATTTATTAGCCGTTCGGCACCTTCTTACAAGGGCATTGTTACAAATCTCTGTACGTATATATATTAGATGTGGATTATTGTAAGTTACTCTGGTTTATTCTTATAAAATTCAAAAATTCTACTAAATTCTTGAATTTTAGCTTACAGTCCTAACTTGCTTAAAAATATAACATTATTTTTTTCCAATCTCGCAAAGCCACGAAACATTCAGCATATAAAAAAGGGTATTATATAGTCTGAATTACATAGCGGAAATGTTTTTGTAAGCTCCTCATTATTTATAATTGTATGAGAACAGCATAATATATGGCCCACTGGTTTCCTGAACGAAACAAAAGGCTATTTGACGCTGAATAAAAGCGATTTTAAAGGCTAAAAAATACCAATGTAAATGTAAAAAGAAATCCAAAATGTATTTTATATTTGTAGAATAAGAGAACTTGTACAGCAGTGGCGACGGGTATATATAACCCGATTTCTGCCGCATTTTATGTAGAATCTAATTATCATTAGAACGATCTACTGACCGCATTATGCATATTTTTACGTAAATGTTGTCAAACCAAATCATTTATTGTTTGCAAATATTGTAACATTAATTATTTAGCAATATTTCACCGGCAGACATGCAAACATATAATAAAATATGATATTTGTATAATAAGTTAGCACATAAAATATTTTTATATTAATAATTAAATTAAGTGGGTAGTATTTATTAAAGTCAATTAATTTCTTCTTTTTTCATTACAGTCTTCATTTATATTATCTTAATGAAGACTCTGTCTTGGGATCCTTTCGGGTAAATGTCACCTTTCGCCACTACCGTGCAGACAATGAATTGACGACCAGCGTTTTTGATACGCGCGGTTTCTGTACGTATGTATCGCGTTTACTACGCGTATTAGATATCAAAGCGCATCGTCGGCAAAAATAGTTTTGCAGAGGCTCTTGAGTTTTTGATACGGATTTTTAGTTCCAGCTTTGAATGGTATCACTCATAAAGAAAACGTTAAATGTTAAAATATAACTAACAAGTAACAATTTCTAAATTACTACAATAATTCCATTATCCTATTTCACAAGTAGCTTTACATTTTTATTAAATTATTCCTAGTCTTTTGATTCCTTTTCATGTTAACTTACGAAAGACGTAAATAATAATTTGAGCTAGTATTTTCACGAAAAACTCAAAGTAATCTAGAGAAACTAAAATGATTTATGAAATCTTTATTTATAACCTAACCTCGCAGCAGTTATTATTTTAAGTTAATAAATAACCTTGAAATAAGGCACAATTTACGTCTTGTAGAATCTAATTTATAAATTGAAATAAACTTAGACGTAGCGTACACAAAAAAACTGAGTAGATCTTTTTTCATTAAATATATTACATGTATTTTACATCTTTAAAAATGTACTATCGAGACAGATTATCAATACAGGATTATGTGAAACCAAGGCCCTTATTCTGTACGATAGTGTAAACGCGTAACGCGGCCGTGTCATGTTATCTTCGTGAAATGTGCGTGGAATGGTATTCTGTAAGCCAAATTTCTATAGTCCTAAACATGACGCGTTGTGTTACGTGCTTGTTACACACTGTCAAAATAAAGTGCGGGATAGAGAATAAGGCCCCAAATTTTGAAAAACAATACTCAGCGTACTACACCGTTCATTATTTTACGTGAATGGCAAAGTGACCCTTCTACACCTGATCATAAGGGGAGTGGGGTCCAATAGAATGTCGACTGACAAAAGATGATTACCCCTCGGCAGTCGACACAATTATGCCGGCTTACACAGGATATGCACAAGCTGATCACGGAGCGCCACACACTTACGTGGGCCACTATGGCGGGTTTTAAAACCTTGTGTTCGATGGTCGCTATCTGGGCGGATATAAAATATATCCTACCACCAACCAGTAACGCGGACTAACTTCTGACAACTATCTAAAGTTGTACCCTTAGAAAGTACATACAGTAATCAGGAAATAAATACCTTAGCCATCTTACTGAACGCCATCTTGCACTCCTGAGGGTCGATGCCGTAGGAGGAACAGACGGTGGTGAACTCATCGCAGTCGATGGTACCATCAGCACTAGCGTCTTCCAGTTGGAACATGAACTGGCAATACAATTGCTGCCACTTCAAAGCAGCGCTCGGGTTCTGAGCGTAGTCGTTCCACATCGACACCCATTCTTCGACAGACACCTGGAAAAATATTAAATAATGTATACAGGTATACCTAGCATGAATAATAAAAACATCAAGCGTCAGGCATTTTGATGAGATGAAGCAAGTCTCTAAGAACCTAGCTCCCTTGGTGTCGATTTAACGTTTAAGTTTCTTTACAGTCGTTAGATACTATGAGTCAAAAAAGAGATTCGTGCTGTTAATTCACAGTTACACGTTTTGCTATTCGAAGCTTACACGCGTAAAAGATCTTGCTGTTTTAGTTCCAAATCTGGTCAAGGAGCGCTGTTTTAATTTCCATTCAAAAATATACAAACGAAACTATAACTTAACTCATTCTATAACGCACATATTCATGCTAGAGGTATCGACGGGTTTTAAATTACACAACATAAATACTTCGTTTTGGTGGCTGTATCTCATAGAGTATCCGAATGGTTTCAGTTTAATATAACTGGGCAAGAAACGGATTTAAAATATTTGTCAAAATATATCAAGAGTTATTGAAATAAAAGCGACTCTACAATCCGAATAGCGGGAAAACTGAAAAAGAACCTAACAGCGGCAAAAACAAAATTACTATGCAGTTATTTCATAGCTTAAAAGTACAATAGCTAAGCTTTATATCGGATGTTGCAAAGTAAACATTTTTGCCGGCAAACATTCAGCTGGTAAACGGGTTAAGTCTGCCAACCATTTTTTTTTTGGTAATAAACGTGCAATTCTATTCTCATCCTGAGACATTCGTATATTTTGAATCCTTCTATGCCCAATAAAATATTAAAAGAAGTATTAAGAAGGAAACCTGAGACATTTTATGAAAGTCGACAATGCATCACGCATTCCTTGAGCCTTCGAACATGAGATTAGTTAAAAAATGTAAAAGAAAAAGGGAAATTAGGAACCGACACACGCAGACAGGCATAACGATTACTGCCGTCGATTCTTGTTCAATTACGTTTCCATTTGAACTAAATAGTATTTTCATAACGATTAAGAAACAAAAAGAAAAACAGTGAAGAAATTTTTATTGGACAAAGGTCTTTGTAAATGAGTTTCTAAATTGTCTCTCCGAGTGGAACAGATGTTCCTTTGAATTGTATTTACGAAGCGAACCTTTTTAATAAGATCGCCCATTAATAATAAACACACTTTATGAAAGTAAAAAAATAAATATAAGTTATTGAGAGTTTTATAAATCGACGATAAACAAAAAAATCCGCGTAGCTTAACGCTACATAATTTCGTTCGTAGCACCGTAGCGGCGTAGGCAATACGTAGCAGCTACGATTCGATAGACTAGATTGAATTCCTGCGGTTGCTATTTGCAATGCAATTTTCATATTTTCATAACGTAGTTTATTTATTTGAATGGCTGTTGGTTGGTTCGTTTTCCATTTATATAATTACTTGCATTTATGAACATTGCAAAACATGGAAATGTATTAAGCTTAATACTAATAATATTTTTATACTATACTCTCCCAAAAAAAAAGCGACGATAGCCTAGTTGGGTGTGGAACGGACGGCCGAGACGCATGCCCGAAGGTTCAAATCCCAAGGGCACACACCTCTGACTTTTCTGAAAAATCATGTGTGTATTCTTTGTGAATTTATCGTTCGCTTTAACGGTGAAGGAAAACATCGTGAGGAAACCTGCACATCCGAGAAAGTTTTCTATAGGAATTTCGAAGGTGTGTGGAGTCTACCAATCCGCACTAGGCCAGCGTGGTGGACTAAGGCCTAATCCCTCTCAGTAGTAGAGGAGGCCCGTGCTCAGCAGTGGGCAAGTATATAATACAGGGCTGATATTATATTATATTATTTATACTCTACGAATTTTTAAAACCTAAGACATTTTATATACTACTAGAAAAGCAAGGTAGAGCAAAAATCATCTCTACCTAACGAATAAATTCGCGACCCAAAGGTATTTGATCGCGCACGGGTTGATTAAATTGTGTTGAAGCGTCGGTCGGGGCGTCAAATTTGATTTTGTTGTTTTGCATACTTCATCCAAACGAGGCTTATATAACGAACTCGTTTTTTGCCAAATAAAAAGGACTAACAATGATGAAATTACTCAGCAATATTTTGATATAGGTCGGGCGGTATTTTTGCCCAAAAAAGAGTCACGGGCAATTAAGCATTGTTCCATATATTTAAAATGTCAATGGGTACATTGTTAAAGTTACATGCTCCGCTTTATTGGAATGACTTTTACGAAGCTTTGTTATGTCGAAGTTAATTTTACTGAAATACCACTGAAATATAAAAGGTGATTTTTTTAACATGACAACGTTTGTTAGCCTGGCAAGTGCCGGCTTATACAAATACACCGGACTTTTGGGTGAACACTGCAGGCTTTCGCAATCCTTGGAAATTAAGCAGCCATGCTCAGGGCAACCCACTAAAGGGTTACGAACCTCGGCTTAGATGGTTGAGGTTACTGGGAGAGGATGAGACATCAATGAAAGTGGATACGCGTCGTAGCGAACGAACTATACCTATTACTATATTCGTTGGAACGCGGGCCGGCTAAAAGGTGAGTGTAGTTTTTTTTACTACGTAAATGTAGCGCGTGTTATAAGCAAAATATGAAAACGTTGGACCTTTTTATTTTTTTTATTATTTACGATTCATACTGATTTAAATAAAGAACATAGAAATAGACATACATATATTATATAGTCATAGATTATAATTTTATTGCGATACCTGTCCATCCTTGTTGGAGTCAGCTCTCTTCCTCAGTCCGTCCCAGATCTTGATCATGATTTCGTGTGTCTCAGTATTCTTCTTGTCACCAGGCTTCCATCCTCGCAGGTGGCAGATTTTCTAAATATTTTATTTTATTTAAAATTAAATATCAAGATTTTTGTAATAGAAATATAAAAATATTTAAATGTAGAATAGGTGTTCATTACTCATGATGATGGCATAATGTTTTCTGTTTTGTTACCTACGTCATGTCTATGGTTCATATGTCTAGTGTTACCTACGCCATGTCTAGGGTTATGGTCTACGTCTACTCCATGGTTATATAAACTGTACCAATTCAAAAATAGTTATGGTTAATAAATGATTCGCGAGATCTATCCTAGTATAATTTAAACAATTACACTTAGAAGATTTTTACGTTTTTATTAAAGAAATTTAGATATTTTTATTCCGTCGCCGACGTGACCTATAAATGACAGATGTTACCCGAATGTCATAAGCAATGGCGGGGTCTCGTGGCATTTGACGTTCATGTTATTTTCAACCCTAGAGTTTTAAGTCTGACATTTATAACAAAATTGATATTCTAATCAGAATTATCCGCTTAACTATACTCATTCTTATTATATATGAAATAAATACTACCTAATAAAAATCAGTAGCAACTCTACATAGAATTAAAATGTTTATAAAGTTAATTTTGCGTTGCAAAATATTTTTTTTTTTATTTTTAAATACTGTACTCAAAATTTAAATTTAGAATAATATTTATTTTTAACACACCACCTACAACCTAATAAAACATGCTAGGAACTCTACATAGTTTAAAAGTGATTATAGAGTTCATTTTGTGTTACAAAAATATTTTTCTTTACTTTTAAAATATTGCAGTCAAAATACAAATTTAAAATAAAAAAGACACCATATTATCGCCTTGAAGAAACTTGTATATAACAAATGCAAATTCTAGAAGCAAACATTTTCAGAACTTTGCATTTTGATAGTTTGCTTTATGAATACTGGAGTTCGTTAGTGTCTGAATTTAATGCGTGGAACATTCGAGAGCGAATGTGGAATAATTTAGGTGTTAGTTTTAAGATACTTAATGAATTTAATTAAATTTTCCAAATATGTTCATGAATATTCATAAATTTCCAAAACATTTTTTGCTATGTTGAGTGTAGCAAAATGATGACTTATTGTAATTTGGGTTTCAAAGTTGGATTTTTAGTTTTATTTTTACTTTGGTTTGATAGAATATACCTAAGACGCAAGTACATGAGAGTAGCGGAGAGTCCATATAACTTCAAGTAAGGCCGGCTTCTCTTTTGTATTTTATATAATACTAGTGACCCGCCCCGGCTTCGCACGGGTGCCATGCTGATACTAAATACACTACAGAAAAACTGTGAATGTTGTATATAAAACATAACGACCCGCTCTAGCTTCGCACGGGTATAACATAACAAAATAACAGTATTCCTCCACTATTTAATGGATGTTATTATACATATAAACCTTCCTCTTCAATCACTCTATCTATTAAAAAAAAACCGCATCAAAATCCGTTGCGTAGTTTTAAAGATTTAAGTATACAGAGGGACATAGGGACAGAGAAAGCGACTTTGTTTTATACTATGGAGTGATCAATCGATCATTAGAACGGTTTACAGACCGCATTTATGTATATATTGTACCTATATATTAGTTCAGATTCTCTTTTGGAAAATCTTACCCATCCCTATTGATACCTGAATTACTTTAAACTGAACTGAAGTGACTCTACTAATTGATACCGACAAGAACCCTCTTGTCTCCTTACTCTCTTTATTATAGAACTCGTGAGTTAAAATAATATAAATAACTATGATAAGTTTTAAAAAGTATCTTAAGCAAATATATTGCTGAAAATGATTTGTGATTTTTTGTTTTATTAATGTAAAGGAATTTGAGCTTTATAACAGAGCGTCAAATCTATTTGAAACTAGCAGCTTTGAAATGACTTGTTCTATTGTACAAGTCATCTCGAAGCGACGATACAAGTCATCTCAGACGATAGCATGTCTAAATTTCGACAGTCTACCCACACGTGTCAATATTAACCAAACACTTAATCTAGTTCGGAATGATAATTTATCAGGCGTACTTAATGTTGCAGACACATTGTAGAATCAGTAATTTTGTAAACAATACAGATTTAATTAAACATTTCTCAAGCCGTATAATACATAATTGAAAAAAGTTTAATTGATAATATCATAATAGTGATAATCAAATAACAAATAAAATATCTAGTCTGATCATGCAAGACGAAATTAGTCTTTATATTAATGACAATTGATTTCATTTTTCATGAGCGTAGCCAGCTTTTAATCCCAATAATTCAACATAAGTACCAAAAGTATGTAAGTTTGTTCGATTTAGGGAGGCACGGGCCCGTCCTGGTCAATGCCCATGACATTTTCTCTTTATTACAATGCTATTCAAACCAAGTGATAAAATAGTGCGTAACATGTTTTTAGCGCTATCACAGCCACCAAATACATTCAATTAAATAATATCATTATTTTAGTATTTGATTGCCACAATCTGACTATCAATAAAAATAATTGGTTTGATCATAAACATTTGTATCATGGTGATTAATCGATGAGTGATGGCTTTGATGGTTTTAACACCACAGTCTCACTCGTTAGCCTAAATGTTCTAGTGCTTGGTGAATTGTCAGTCTTGAATAAAAGTTTCGTGATCGATGGTATTACACACGTTTCAAATCTATACTATTATATAAAGCTGAAGAGTTTGTTTGTTTGTTTGTTTGTTTGTTTGAACGCGCTAATCTCAGGAACTACCGGTCCAAACTGAAAAATTCTTTTTGCGTTGGATAGCCCTTTGTTCGTGGATTGCTATAGGCTATATATCATCACGCTATACCCAATAGGAGCAGAGCAGTAATAGCTAATCTCAGGAACTACCGATTCGAACTGAAAAATTCGTTTTGTGTTGGATAGCCCTTTATTTGTGGGGTGCTATAGGCTGTATATCATCACGCTATGACCAATAGGAGCGGAGCAGTAATGAAACATGTTGCAAATACGGGGACAATTTATTAGTTTTGAGAGCTTCCGTTGCGTGCGCTGCGTAAACGGTTAAAGTTATACAACAATGATGTATGACGGGATTGTTCCTCTTAAAAAGTTCTAAAAAAATATATTATAAAACAAAGTCCCCCGCGGCATCCGTCTGCCTAAACGTCTTAAACTCAAAAACTACCCAACGTATTTAAGTTGAAATTTGGTATGGAGACAGTTTGAAACCCTGGGAAGAACATAGGCTCCCGGAAACTACTACTTTTATAACGGAAAACTTTAGCCTGAAAAACTTTATAATGCGGGCGGAGCCGCGAGCAAAAGCTAGTAATAAAATAATTGCTGTGTAAGAGTTAACAGAAAATCTATGATGTCACTAAAGACCTAGTATGTTATCATAATAAGTGAACTTAGACATTATTTCTCCAAGTTATTTTAGTCTACGGCCACATAAGGCTCATCGTTAAAAACAATTTTAAATATGTACATTACTAAAACATATTCCAAATATATTTTGTTTTAACTAATTGGATATTATCTATGCCAAATTAACCTATTAAATTAATACATATTTACACTTTATTGCATTTAATATATACGCTAACAAACGATAGCATTTGAATTAATTAAAGTGAGAAGAAAATACAAAGAAAAACTGATTTTACATACGTCAACAACATACGTTTGTAATTAAGTTTTGTTCAGTCGGAGTGCGATGTATTTGCCTCGCCAAGTATTTGAATGTGAAGACGCGTGCTTTTGTATTTGCATGAGATGATAGCGCGTGTGATATAAGCGCGTTTCGAAATTTGAATTAAGAATTTAAATATTCTTTATTTAAAATGAATTTTATCTCCTAAACTAAATATGGAATGAAAGTAAAAATATTTTAATGGTAATTTTAAATGAACTTATTTTAAATATATATTTGAAATTGTTATTTCTATTTATTGCATTATTTCTCATTTGTGCGATATAAATATTATACTTCCTATAATATCTT
>NW_023594272.1:0-14936 GCF_014839805.1 Manduca sexta
ACAAAAACTATATATTAATAAAACACAATGGGTGTTGTAGTAATATTAGCTTATTTCTTAAAACTGGAACTGCTTGCACACTAATGCGTATTAGCATAAATAGGCTATGTACTAAGACACGAAAAGGACCCTTGCATTCAATTACTTAGACAATTTCTAATTTGTTTAATTTTCTGAAGTTTGTAATTGAGCAATAATATTGCCATTAAAATCCTATTGCACAAAAACTTATTTTCGTAGAAAGCCAAAAACTGCAATGCAATTTAAAAATAATACATCTTGGTAACTATCAGCAACATCAGGCCTATTTTATATATAAATGTCTAAGATATAATACAACAGTATATTAAAATTTCGGTACAGTTCTTTGTACATATCCAGAAATTTAGTTTTTGTAGATAACATTTTCGCCAGCGGACTGCAGGAGAGCATTCCATCCATAACATAAAGTGAAACAAGCGAAAAAATATGGATTGACTAGTTATTTGCCTAGTCGATTTTTAGGCAAGAGCTTATATATTATTGGATTTTTCGTTAAGTTAACAACGTACTTGACTATACTCTATGCTGTGTGTTTGATATTCTGGTGGAATTTCTGCTTCATAATGAGGGCCCAGAGAAGTCGGCACATTTTGTGGCGCGGTGTCGTAGTCATCCGCCAACAACTGTTCCTCCTCCTCGTTCCCAAGGTTATAATCAGCAAGACTCTGGTCACCCAGGTCGTCGCCTAACAAATCTTCACTGCAAGGAATCAATAAATATGTCATTGATTTTCACTACGCACGGAGGCGTTGTTTCATAAACATATAAAAATGCAATTTATACAAGTATTTGTAACTAAAAACTTTATTCAATCAAAAAACACATTCACCGCAAAATTTACGGAAATTACTTATTTTATTCACTCAAATATAATTATTTACGAAAAATACCAACTTGTCCGACATATTGTTATCCGAAGAACACCACAGATTAGTTGAATAAAAAAGTGACGCCCACAGAGCTAAGTAAGCAGTAGTCCCATAGGTTATACACATACTAGTGTTGAGCATAGTAGGCGATTATTAATCGTAATATAAATAGTGGAAGTAATTTGTAAATGTTTATATAATAAATGTATCAGACAAATAAAAATAAAAAATAGATGAGACAGAAAAATGGTAATAATATTTCGTAAAAACTATTTCGTTGCTAACAAATTATTTTTAGAAAGACTTATTTAAAGGATGGTGACCGTTAGGCGACGAAACGTTAGAAGGAGTTTTAGGTAGAACGTAATACTGAAACAGGGTTGTAGGTTCGAACCCTACCAATACCATCATGGCACGCGTCTCTGACTTTCGAAAATATAATAAAACGTACCTATATAAACAAGAGTACTAGGTTTTGCTCGCGGCTTTACTTCTGTTCTGTGAAAAGTCTTTCCTGACACAAAAGTTTGTCACAAATATTCAAATTAAATAAGTAAGATTATTCGTGAATGCCACTAGCTATAAATGCATATATGCATATGCATGCATTTTTTTACTATGTTTTTCTTCACCGTTAAAAATGTTCTGTAATCAAATCCACATTAGGCTAACGTTGTGTTGGAGAAATATTTAAATTTTCTAAGTAGTAGCGGAGCCTATGCCTAGGAATAGATCAAAATTATAATACAGGTTTGCTATTATAGGTAAGTTTTATGTAAAATTCTGAAAACTCTGTGCACAGTAGAAGAAAGCGCAGCACCCGGATTACTCAGCAAGCATATTATAAATATTTGTACGCAATCTTGCCTTTGTGTAATAATACCAAACACAAATCCGTTTTCAATATTATTTATTGGTTAACAATTAATTTTACATAAAACAATCTAATATTGACTTAGATAATATATAAAGGACGTGACTTGTTATAATTTGTTTCTGCCAAACAATAATAGCTAAATATGTTCATGAATATATTTTTAAAAACTGTTGTAGTGTGCGCGAAACAGAAGCGTTTGAGGTTTTTTAATGTGTGCGTTCATAACGACACCAAACGACATAGTATGTGCGCAGCACTTCTTATGTCTAATACCTACATTTAATGTGTTTATTTTTTTCCCGCCTCTTAATTGCGCGGGCTTTCTAGAAGATCTAAGAATATTTATTTCTATACTAGTTGACCCGACGTTGTCCCGTCTTAACTATGAATTTTGCAGCGCGCATTCTGTCAATCGCTGACAGTTATTTCAAACAATTGACAGTTATATAAAATAATATTTTCGTTAAGTTTTCTTAAATTTTCTAATTTTCCGCGCATTTTTGATTTTTTTCATAAGAACCTTCTCTTGACAATAACAAACAAAAAAGTGAAATCGATTCAGTCGTTCACGCGTGATGGCGTGACCAAGGAAAATAGGGATTCATTTTTATATTTATAGATTTAAGTTCCATGTCGTATAAAAGATTTTATACGTATCTTTCTTTTAGATATACCATAGAGTATAATACTGAGTTTCTTTCGATCTACAACTAAATAAATCGCTCAGTTGAAAGAGACAAAGCCAGGGTGCGGCTAATTCTATCCTTTCTGTAGATCTTGGATCTTCTTGTCTTCAGTACTAATTTGTCTATGGGCCGAACCATCCGTTTTTCTTCTGATGGTTTTCTCTGGCACTTTTCTGTCAATATTCGTATGACAACAAGATAGGAATGCATAATTATTTACAAAGTTGATAATCATTTATGATGTGGAGAGAAACAAGGTCACAAATCTCAGAGGTTTTAAATAATAAAATTACTATTGTTACAGACATCAATGGGCTGAATTTTAATTTACCTAGGAATACTTAAATAATTATACGCTTTCCTGTAAATTCTAGTAATTTTTATCTGCCTTGTTATAAGGTCAGTCGGGGCAAGTGCGCCGACGGGATAAGTGTTTACCTACCCTAAATAAATCGAAAACTATTGATGTTATACAATTACCGCAATCTTATATCGATGCTACTAACTGAAATACAGTTCCACTAAAAACATAAATGGCTATGTTCATTTTAATACGATATATTATTCGCCATTTTATTTTAAGTGTCATTTAGACCTGTAAACAGAGATGACCCCGTGAAAGATAACATCAAATATTTCAAGATATTTAACATATTTCTGTAAACCAGTAAGGTGAATACATAGTTTAAACCTTTTATTTTAACTTCCTGTCTGAAGTTTATTTATATATACTAAAATAAAGGATTTTTAGCAATGCGAAAAAATGTACTTAAAATTGTCGAGTAGGGCAAGTGCGCCACAGTTAATAGTCGTATGGCGCACTTGCCTGATCCATATATAACCAACCTTTTTGAGAATAAGTTTTACGAATATGAATTATTATTATAAAAATGTTATACTTAACAGCAGAATTTTTGTACTCAAGGTATTTTGTTTCGAGCCGACTTAAATAAAAGGGCGTATTAGTTAATTCGTTTTACAAAGAAAACTGAAATACCTTGGTCTAGAGCAACTTTACGTGAATAGGTTCCAACTGTTCGATCAGGCACGTTATCTGGATATAATGCAGCTAAAACATATCAAATGTCATAAGGCCAAATTCTAAGTAATTGAGTTATAACGCATTCGAAATTGTTAATTTCTACATTTTTGTATGTTATTTTAGTTTTTAGAAATAAAATGGATTTTATATTAGGGCTACCATTTTTATTCCAACATATCCGCACACAAAACTCTAATATAGCAAAAATTTTATATAGCAAAAAAATCTAAAATGTTTTGAAGCCCTGATTTACATATATATGGCGCACTTACCCGAATTTCATTTCACAGCCATAGTTTGTTATAATATTGAGTGATTAAAAATTATCCAAGAGCATTGCGAGTAAAACTTATTTCTCTATGGACTAAAATGAGTGTTCTCTTTATAATGTTTCATATTGGCGTTTTTTTTTACACAGGCGCACTTACCCCATTTCCGGAGGCAAGTGCGTCTACTACCCTTTTTTACTTTGAGCAAAATATTATTAATTTATGGTCCAATTTCCTTGAATGGCTATAGGTTGTTATCACAAAATACCAAATATTCTTAAATTAATAAAATTATATTCTTAAGTCAGCACAAAAATAAATTATTTTGCATTGAATCCAGCTATGAAAATTTTATGGCGCACTTCCCCCGACTCACCTTAACATGTTTTACTTTTTCTTCTTGGAGCAAGCGATGAGCATGTCAAAACCTATTGTCACAATCTGGAAAATCAATATTTCATTATTAATTTGATATCAATCTGAATTGAAAGCATTTACTTAAGTGGGTGTAAATGGATTTTACAGACAAGAGTGACTTGGCAGAATGAGAAAATTAGAATGGCGCTTTACACTATGGTCGCGTTTCATAGCTGGTCGGAAGATAAGCATGATCCTTTCTCCCCATATTTTGTTTCATGCAGTAGAGTTCAATAATTATGGCGTATAAGCTTCTCTGACGATCACAATTAGATTTTAACGGTTTTAATATTAAATACAAATTTAGCACCACGCCGTTTTGTGTGCACATCCATATTTAACTAGTTAAGTTCTATGGCGGGGCTTATTACCATTGAATGTGCACAATTCCAGACCCGGGTGATAATCAACGTAAAATTCAATAGGTTAGGAAAGTATAGTCTAACTAGGGAATCGAAACCGAGATCTGAACGCGGTATTCAAACGCACACAATACAACAACGCCATTGTGTGGGTCAATAGTAATTTTGTATTAATCAAAATAAAAGAGAACAGAGAACATTAGTAGTAGGAAGTGCGTCGAAGGAATTACTGAATCATACTAACCTCTAAACAGACAATTATTATTAAGGCAATTTTGAAAATAGACCCGTACTCTAGAACGTAATCGGAGAGTACAGTACCGCAACCAATGCTATGGCAGGTTATGTTTGGCCGGGAGGGATGGTAATTCCAAGTAATAGCAGCGATATCAATCGCATCTGTATTGTTTGTGCAACAAGTAGGAGGGATGGAACAGCAGCAACATACGAATCCGTTCCGTTCACTCCACAGCATCGTAACTAAAATAAAAAATATAAATGAATTTGCTCGGGACTTTGCCCTTGAATCGGTTCTATCTAGGTATACAACTGCAACCATCAAGTTTAAAGTGTTAGTTTTAGTTATTGTGTACATTTCGTTCAATTTCTAACACAGATCGAAACACCTTTGGTAACATTAGCATTTACAATATAAGAGAATTAAAGTCAAATACAAAATAAAACTAAAGAACTCAACTCGACACTCCTTCCTACCCTCCCTTACTCCCACAAATCTAAACAAAGAAACAACCATAAAAATAATATTTACCGTATACTCAATTAATTGGAAAGTTCCATTCTGTGCTGCATTGTTGTTGAATAGATATTCTGACAGTAAGTCATTTATAAATGATTCAGTTTGCGCTAACAACTGTATCCATTTTACTAGAAGATAAATTGTCATAACAGCGAGGATAACAAATCCCGCGACGTTCTGAAACAAAGTCACATTGAAAGAGCAAGTTAAGTCGCTTTTCTTCTTATGGACGTAACAAACGTTTGTAAACTTAAGAGTTATATTTAGTAGGCAGTGGCGGCCGTAAACAACGCAAGGCTGCGGGCAGAAAAAAAAGTTCCCCGATTTTAGCATTTTCGTTGGTGAGATCGTAAACATAGTTCTCCAGGTTTGCCTCCTCCTAAGACCCTTGAAACCAAGAGTGTCGCCAGCCGATGGCCCAAGGGGGCGCAAGTTGATGTGAAGAATAAGAAAAGTATGAATTGTAGGTAAAGTCCAGAGCACATCGTGTTCCTCCTACACTCCTTCTCACCCGTTTTAACAATAACATAGAGTAGAGCGCAGTTGACCGTACGGAATATTAAGAATGGATTTAGTGAATTCATTCGAGTTTCGACGTGTAGGAATAATTGATCAAGCAAGTCAAGTCAAACATTTAGGATTTAGGTTGCTTCACATTTGGCTACTTTATAAAATCTCTGGAGGGGGAAGCTGCCTCTCCCTGCCCTTCTTTGGCGACGCCCTTGCTTGAAGCCTTGCTAATAATTTATTGGACGAAAGCGCTGCAGTAACAAAATTATAACTTCATCTGGTGGTAGGATATATTTTATATCTGCTCGAATAGCGACCACCGTACACGAAGTATTAAAACCTGCCATAAGGTAAGTGTGTCGTGTTCCAGGATCAGCCTGTGTATATCCGGATCCAACAGGCCGGCATAATTGTGTCGACTGCCGATGGATAATCATCTCGTAGTCGATATTCTATTGGATCCCACACCAATTACCATCAGGTGTAGTGGGATCAAATGCCGTGCACGTGAAAAAACTTACCAAGATCAGACAGCATATAACTTTGCAAGTAGCTCCGATGCAACCAGTAATGCCAAACACGAATATTACTACACCAGCCACTATAAGCGGTATTACTAATACTTTCAAATCAGATACATCTGGTAGATCCTCAATTTGTAGTGCTTCCAGACTTGAATCTATAAAACCTTGATTAAGACCCCAGCTCCCGTTGCAAGTCCACCTAAAAGCTAAAATAACATTATTTTCATCGTAGATACTACGTAGGGTTATTGCGTTGTATGTTACCTTTACTATTATATAAAGCTGAAGAGCTTGTTTGTTTATTTGAACACGCTAATCTCAGGAACTACTGGTTTGAATTGAAAAAAATCTTCTATTATTGGATAACCCATTTATCGAGGAAGGCTATACGGTATATAACATTACGGTATGACCAATAAGAGCGGAGCAGTAATGAAAAATGTTGCAAAACCGGGGAAATCATTTTGAGGCCTTCGGCGGTACGCGCTGCCTAAACAATTAAAATTAGACAACAGTCACCTATGACGGAAATCTATTATAAAATCAAGTCCACCGCTGTATCTGTCTGAACGTAATAAACTTAAAACTACCCCACTGATTTCAATAGAATTTGGTATATGTATATTTAGAGACGATTTGAAGGACATAGGATACTTTCTATCGGGAAAATATACAAAGGACTTTTGTGCGGGAAAACTCTTTCACACGAGCAAGGCGAAATCAAAAGTTATTTTTAACGAATATATCTGAAATGAGTATCAGAAAATTATTAGCTTACGTATTCTTCTTTTAAATAATACAGTCCCCTTTCTTGATTTGGAAACGTAAATACATTTTTTTTAATTTACATTATAAATTTAAATATTGTGAGATATCATTCATATACCTAAATTCCACATTTGTAAATGATTAAAATATACGAAAGATCCTTTCTTTTCTTCTATTATAGTTCCAGAGTTTCAAAACTTTAAATGTATAGAAACAATAAAGTAATCGATCCAAATATAGTGGTATATATACATTATACCGGTTTAGTAGGAGAAGATTTTCTCAGTGGATCACTTTTATTATAAAGCCATTTTGAATATTTTTTAATACTTAGACGAAGATTTATAATTCAATATGACATGGCATTGATATTTCATGAGATAAACTGCAGATTCCGCAAAATAACTATTATTTCTATAAATCAAAAACTACGACGAATAATAATGTTCGACACCCATTTTATAATAAAAATCTATAGAATAAAATAGGTTCCATTCCAATCGCCTTCCAATTTTTTTATGTCATTCCCAAAGTAGAGAATGCCTTTATACTATAATATTATACATTTACCTTAATAGTCACAATACTTACCATTATCACTAAATTAGATATGAAAACCACAATTTGTGCCAGCACAACGAAACACCCACACATTTTGAATACAAGTTGATTTAACTATTCACACGTTAGTTTTCTAAGCAGTTGCTATTTAAAATGAATCATTATACTTAATATATGAAGTACCTAACATATCGATTAGAGGAAAATGGTGACCACATTTTATTATTATTGAGGGGGTATCTAGAGGTATTTTTCTTAATGCTAAAAACATAGTTCATAAATTATATGATTAGTACCTACACAATTCATATAGTATAATGTTTTCAATAGGTAATTCCATGAATATTATCAAATATCTAAGTGTTGATAAAGTACTCCGGGTATCTTACTAATTATGACATAACAATGTAATTCGAGTGTCTTTTAATGGCATGGTTCCGTGATATTTACTCTAAGTGTAATTAGTATACTACACTAACATATTTACATTTGTTTCAAGGCAGAATTGAATATATTATAACAAAGATTTTATTTGAAAAGTGGGTATTTACCTAAATATTAAAATTTTTGAATATTGCATTGAAATACGTTATATTGTTTCATTTGTACGCCAAAAATGTAGCCTAGTAGATATTCACTTGGTGTATAGAAAACACATAGTTTCATACGTCTGATAGGTTGGAGATAAAAGAACTAGGGAATCAAAAATCGTTAAATTATGCACACCAGTGCCAATGTAGAGCAGTACTAAGAATAGATTTTTAGGAAGCCATAAAAGAAAAAAAAATACAAATAATAGAAGCTTTTAAGCTCTCGATTCCATTTTATTTCATATTCAATGAGTTAAATAAATAAAATAAACTACGTCTTTCAATACTATTGTTTGCCATTCATGGTTCACTAGACATTATTCGCGATTACACCCGTGTGCATGGGGTCTTTACAGCTATCAAAATTTTATAAATCACTGTACCGATCCAAAGAGCCATCGATTAAAAATGTGATCACAAAATTATTTTTTCCCACGGTGGTAAATTACCGATATAAAAGTAAACTATGTGTCAATGTACATCGGCTTTCTTTGTTGTAAATTTCATTCAAATCCGTTCAGCCGTTTCTGCGTAATACAAACATCCAAACTTTTTAGCAAAATATATTTATAATGGACTGCCTCGGTGGCGTAGTTGTACTGCATGCGCGGTACGGCAGCGCTCTGAGGTCCTGGGTTCGAATCCCAGGTCGGGCAAAGTGATATTTGGGTTTTTCTGCTCAGTATCAGCCCGGAGTCTGGAATTTGTGCCCGATATGGCGATAGGCTCGCCCCTATCACATCATGGGACGGAACACACTTGGCGAACAGTGGGTGCCATGGTTGCCTCTCTGCATACCTTCGGGGATAAAATGCGTGATGTTGTGTGTGTGTTGTATTTATAATGTACATGTACTATTAGGTAATAGGAATTAAGATTTACATGTAGTCCCTGCAAGTCAGTTAGGTGTTATGTTAAGAAAAATCGTTCTTTTTTTTTGCTGTTTTATAACTGGGTATGGCAATCATTTTAAAATATTATAGTCTGCTAACCCAGGCTAGCTAGATTCTTCGGAAAGCCAAAATCTATACGGGGCCTTGCAGCGTCTGTATGTAGTAACCTTAATATGAATCAGAAAATCGATTCAGTTTTATCGAACAAGGATCTGGAGTATTGTGATAAGCATGAGGAGCTTGAGTGTGAAGTATTCTATTGGTACAGATTGTATTATCTAAGTAATTAAAATTAAAATTTCAATGCGAAATAAATGCAGAGCCCCAAAAATTCAGAGAAATATTTATAGCTATAAAAACCTCAAAAGACCAAGCTCCTTAAATGAAGATTTAAGAAAAAAACCTCAAAAGTTTGTTTGTTTGAATGCGCTAATCTCACGAACTACTGGTTCGAATTGAAAAAGCTTGTAGTGTTGGATAGCCTATTTATCGAGGAAGGCTATATGCTATGTAACCATTGCGTTATGACCAGTAGGAGCGGAGCATCAATGAAAAATTTTGCAAAAACGAGAAAGAAACTATTTCTTTTGAGAGCTTCTGTTGCATGCGCTGTATAAACGGTTACATACGTAACAAAAATGTATGATGGAATTATTACTCTTAAAACGTTCTAAAAATATATTATAAAACAAATTCCCGCGCCCCGTCTGTCTGCATGTCTGAACGCTTTAAATTCAAAATTGCCCAACGGATTTCGATGTTTTTTTTATGGCGAAAGTTTGACACCCTGGGAAGAACACTTTCTATCCTGGAAAAATATTTAGTGGGACTTCTATCCCGGAAAAACTTTGTCACGGGCAGAGCTGCGAGCAAAAGCTAGTAATCATACTCTAAAACAAAAGAGGTGTATTTATATTAATTACACATTATTATACCGATGATTTCCTTTCAACTCACTCGGACACTACGAACGAGAATTATGGGATTTATAAAATGGGATTTAGACTTCTAAGTAGAACAGCATCTGGCGAGTATTATAGGTTTCGAATAAATAAGAATGCTGTGATGCAAGAGATGACTAGCTCCGCTAATAATGGTTACTTTAACATGAGACAAAGTGATAATAACGAACAATATAACGGTTATTGGTAAGGTATTACGTACAAGTAAGGTAAGTACAACATTGTTAAAAGGAAGATATTGCATTAGAGAATTATGTCCAATTGTGTTATTATATGATAATTAAGGATAAATATAGATAAATAAAAATGGGTGGTAGGATATTTTGAAACAGCCCGGAGAGGGACTACGGCTTATAAGATGTGAAATTAAAAATAGCTCATATAAATGTGTTGCTTATTGTGATCAGAATTCAGTACTAGAGCGTATTCAGTATCGAATAGGCGATTTGTCATAATTGGCAAGAGATAACAATATTAAACAGGATGTGTAAGAATGGCTCTGAAATTAGTGTATCCGGAATCAAAGATAAACTGGACAAAATGATTTGGTATTGGTATTTGATAAGGATTTTTTTGAAAGTAATAATTGTATTTACGTCGACGCTGTCCAATGATAGCGATCAATAATTTATAGTACGTAGATACTATGCCAAAATTGCTGTGATTAGATTAGTTATGATTACGAAAGTTGTTTACGATTTAAACATAGTTTTTGTTTAATTAAAATTTGGTTGATCTTCACTAGATATGTACAGTCAGCCTCAAATGAAAGTATACGCGGATGAAGACCAACTTGTTTCCCCAGTTTGTTTTTAACCGCCTTGGATATAAAATTATAGGTAGGTATATGTCATGCACATCTTATGGATATTTTAATATAAACATTTAAAATCGAATGAGCCTATTTCGAAACACTAGATACCTACTTATGTAGTACATACAGTCAGCTACAACAGCAGCTGAATAAAATTAAAACTTCAAATCGCTTATAAACGTTAATTGACATATTTTTTTTTTTTTTATGTGAAATAAAGTATATTTCCTCTTATAGCATCCGGTCAAAATAATGCCCAAACCAACCAATTACACGCTGTGCCGTTGCGCCGAGCCCAGGTTTCGCCAACACCGCGCACGCGCAAGACGAAATGGCGGGAATCTCCGGCGACGTCATGCACGCGCCATTACTCACCCGGCACATTACCGCTAAGTTATTGCGTTTTAAGCTTTGTTATTATTTCCTCCAATAGAAGTTATTGTGAAACGCTTTATTTTTGTAAATAATAATAATATTTATAAGCATACAAAAATATATGGGCGATTTGTTCACTTATTTATATAGGTGACTCTACATATAGATAATTACAGGTATAGTATGTATGATATATAAATTGCACACTCAACGGATAAGATAACTAACTAAGTATATACAAGTGGAAACCCCCCTATCAGCATGAGCCCTTGATAGAATCGTCATTAAACGTGATAATGATGACTCGAAAAAGATAAATATTTACAATATAGGTTGGTATATTTTGTAGTATTTTTCCGGATGTAGACGTATGGATTTTTTGTAATGTAACGAAATATTACGTTTTGTGGACAAAATATATTTTATCAACATCTCACCGTAGGGCGTTGCTTTATTCTCAGACTATAAAGATATCAAATACTCATACATATGACTTTTAAAAACTAGGCCGGGTCTCCGAATTTAATCTACAGAGACCTATCAACATAAAAATCTATATATAAAATCCTAGGTCACCATAGAATTTAGTTGATAAACTTTATGATTGTATTGATAAAAACAATATTATATTTTTGCTTTGCATGCCAGATATAAAATATCTACTCTGCATATCTCTACAGATTGATTTATCTCGGAATAACAATTCTAAAAGATGAAACATAAAATTATACAACACGTATGTCGTATTATAAAATGTTGTCTCTTTTAGCTTGCATGATTGGTGACAAACTTTTAAGTGTGACAAACATATTTATCCTTAGGATCCCCTATGATAAATAATGCGATTGGTATAATGGATAGTGGTAGGTTTCAGAGCTTTCGGGTGTAAACGCTGTGATACGCTGAATTGATTTGTCTGATCATGTGCACCCGATGAATTACTTTTGGTATAATTACTCTATGGTACCACGAATACAACACTATTGTTACTTTGACATTTCTATTCACAATTGTCATTTGTCAATATTTTGTCATATTCATTCAATACCGTTCAAATCATTCAAATTGTCACTTTATTGCAAAACACTGCTAAATATTTTTTACGTTTTCAAATCCCAATAAAATTACTAAAATGGCAGACGCCGACTGTGAGATAGAGTACTTAGATGAAGACGCGGAAATCGTACAACAATGCTTTCAAACTCCGCGTGTGCCAGAGGTTGTTGTTACTAAAGACACTCCGTTACTCGTAGAAAGGGCAGAGAAAAGACGAAAAAGAAAAAAAGACGACGACTCCGACTATGATCCGAGCGAAGATTACGTTCCGCCGAGCCCTCCGAATCCTAAAAATAAGAAAAAACGGCATGGGTTAAAAAGGTCTTTTAAAGTAGAGCGCGAAATGAACGTTCCAAATTTAAAAGGCATAAAGAAAATAATTAAAGAAAACCAATTGTTGTCTACAGAGGAACAGCTCGCTATACGAAAGAAATTGAATATCCGAATACCAGATTACGATGATCCCTTATGTCTGCCCGTTAAGGCTTTGAGGCAAGAGGAGAATGATCTGAAGAGGTTAAATGTGTGGAATAATGTTTGTCTGGAGCATTTTAAGCACTGCGATACGATGCTACGGCCCGAGCGGGGCGAAACAAAGAAACTCCGTGAGGAGTGTTGTGCTCAGGAATGTTATGAACAAGCAGACTAGTTATTTTTTTATTGATGTGAATGACGAGACGTGCTTGCCGTTCGCCTGATGGTAAGCGATACGACCGCCCATAAACAGTAGAAACACCATCCATCACCTTGAAATACAAAATGTTGTTTAGTATTCCACTGCGCTCGCTATCCTGAGACATGACATGTTAAGTCTCATTAAGTCCAGTTACACTAGCTTCAATCAAACCGAACACATCAATGACTAGACACTGTTGCTTGGTGGCAGAAATAGACATTGCGGTGGTACCTACCCAGGTAGACTTAGAAATGAGAGACCTACCGCCAGCACAATGATTATTATATTTGGTAAAAAGGTAAACAAGAATAATTGCATTTCTGGTATGGCTAAGACACGTCATTATGTCCACTGCAAAAGTAATGTTAATTTAATATAAAACTTATTGAAACATCACATCAAAATTTTTCAACTCACTCAAACATTTATTACTGCCAGAAATGTTGCCATATTGTCTTTGTTTCCACAATTCCTGCCTTTTGATATACTGTTTTGTTGTGATGTTTATGTTAGTGAGTAGGTAAATAATCTTATAAACTACTGAACTGTTTAAAAAATCTTAATAAAAAGTCATTTAAGGTGTAACACTGTAAATTAGGAAATCATTACTGTAGTCAAAACTATTTATAAAAGTTAAGAACATATGTTAATGCTTTACCAAACCTTATGGGGTGTTGGAAGTGTTATTCACTCAAGAACAGTGTTCCTAGCTTTACAAGCTGGTAGTCCATAGAATAGTGATTAGTTTGTCAGTAGATAGTAGTAGAGTCAACTAGTAGTTGTCAATGGAGAAATCCTCACTGCCTAACTGAAACTCAAAAGATGCAAAGTCCAAACAAATGAATAGCATAAATGTGAATGACTGATTGCAATTTTGAGCAGGATTACCAAAAAAAGTAAAAAAATTGGGCAAACCCTTTAATATCATGAAAACCATTTTCACTGTAATATAATAACAATATTACAGGGAAAGTGGAAACAATAATATGGAGCAAGACAAGTGTTGAAAATGAAGATGGGGACAAAAAATCGGAGATATTCCAGTGTGTGTTGCCCAAATATAAGGAGAAAAAGGTTCTGAATGCAGTTATGATGTCATCACGGAAGACTAAAGCGTTCCACGTCATTGATGAGGTATGTTCATATTTTTTTTAATTGCTCTTGAGTAGTTCACTTACATACATACATAGTTTCAAAACTCTAACCCATAGGGGTAGGCAGAGACTATGGCTTGTCACGCATGTTTCTGGCATACTTCTCTCGCTTTCTCCACCTTTATCAATCTTTGCAAGCATCCCCACTGGTCTGGGTACTTTTGACCTGGCCTTTACTAAGAATGTCAGATATCTGACATTTGAAGTTAGTCTTGATACACTAGTAAGTCACTTGATTTATGATACTTAGTTGTTAAATATCAACAACATCATAAAATTAAGGATGCACTGTCAACTTTAGATAAAAAGTGTAAGCATCAGAATAAGAGTAAAGTTTGGCTCATCACTACTGTGGACAAATGTGGTCATTTGTTATTTCTGTATTCAAAGTTCACAAATCATGGGATTTTATTTATATTCTGATAGCTCAAAGAAATAAAATAAGCATTGAAAAGTTTGAGGTGGCTATAATAATTTTTATATAAGTGTGACATAGTTTCATAAACTATGTCACACTTTTAAAAATACAACTTATACCTGACTTTTAAAATAGGAGGATATTTTCAATTCATGTTTTTATTTTTTTACATATTTCTTTTTTTTGAGATTTGTGGGGCGATGCGATGAAGTCCTTTATTAATTGGTAAATTTAGAAAAATCATAATAATATATTCATATATTTTAAATTCAGCTTAGAATGATTCATTCATAGTCACTAACCATTATTATTTT
>NW_023594273.1:0-14934 GCF_014839805.1 Manduca sexta
TTTCAATTTGAATTGATTCAATTGATGATTATTCTTCAGGAAGACCTCGCTAACTGTAGAGACCAGGGGTAAGTTTGATGGGTTGGAAGAATGGATGGATTTATTCTACCAGAGCCTCATAACTATGTGAATATCGTGCGGAAGATTATCCGGAAATCAGGGCAGCCTCAAGGGCTGAGACAAGGAGCACTGTTCTCTGTGGTTGACACAGAAATAAAATGCGTTCATGAATCAGTTGACGGTGAGGCTGGCTCGAACAGGAGATGAAGAGGCTGAGAGACACAGTGCTCTCTTCGAGATTGCAGTGGACCATTTGACGGAAAACGCTCCGTCCGACGGCGAGTAGAACAGCTGGAGATTGCATTATACGCGACCATCGGACTTCTTAAATCTCGCTTACAGGCCTGATTTGGAGTCAGTTCTCATAAGGCCGGCTGCGACACCTCCTTTAGCACATGAAGTGAGAGCCGTTATAGAGCTTTTTAGTTCAGGATGTTCTTAGAATGGCAATCGGTCTTCTACAAACAAGGGGAAGAGCAAAGGTGCGGCTAAATCTGCTCTCTCCACCCGTATCTCAATTATAGGAACTCTAGTGCTCTGATACCTGCTGTCGCCGATTTAGACTGATGCACCGTTCTAGACGCAAACATCGGCCCGCAGTTTGCCTATATATACAAAGCATAGGTCTTGAAAACTCCGTTCTGTTATAACTTTAGAGTAGGCCTTTGAGTTGTACCTACGTGCATTATTTTTTCGCCGATAATTCCCACTATTTTCGATGCGCTGCAGATATTTGGTGTTAGTTGTTATATTCCCGCTTCCAGAATTATGCATCATGCCACCGAGATATTTGCACTAATTGCACAAAGTGACAAATTGACCGTCTATGGGGATCGGAATGATATCTATTGGTTCTAGCTTGATAGATGCCATAAACTGGTTCTTTTCTACACTAGGCTACCGGTTTGTAACTGACGTCAGGTGTTTCCACAGTAAAAGTGCCTCCTGTACTTTGGGACGATTCTTAGTGCAAATAGCAACATCGTCAACCAAAATAAAGAGGGTTTAATACAGATCCCTGGTGAACGTGCCATCAGTAACCGTGGCACACTTTCTTACTCACTGTCTGCAATGATGTTGACGTATTGTACAGGGACATTCTTCCTGTAAACTCCACTAAATGCTATCCCGAGAAAGTTGGCTTCCGAAAGATGTTAATAAACGCAAATATGATCTTCAGTATTGGGTTAACTAATTAAAAATATACCAAAATAATTCTCAAAAAAGGGGTTCATGTTCTATTTATTATACGATAAAATTTTAGAGCATAAGGGTGCGATTAAAAACATATTTGGCACGAAGCCGAAACGTTGTCGATCCAAAATGTTGAACTGCAGGTTTGCCTAATGTCAATATTAAAGACCTGAAAATAACACACAATACTTGATGGTATAAATAATGTTGATTTAATTTTTAAAACCATATTTTCAAAGGATTAACATTATTGTAATGAGTATAAACATAAGCAATATGATTAAGGTTCCAATCTGATTCTTTTACCTTATTTCTTATATCTAACTAATATTATTAATGCGAAACTTTCTGATAATATTTCAATTAAACGTAGAAGCGGTTGAACGGATTTGCCATACAGGTAGACCACGTTCTGGATTATCACATGACTAGTTCCTATTCCCGTTATTTTCTCCCATGGCAAGTAAATAATTTATTTATTAAATTTTCAAATAGATTACGACGGCGTCATACAAGTATTGCACAATGGATAGTCTCCATATATTAAGGACTTTTATAGTGGGAAAGGCTTTTTATGCGGATGTAACCGCGAGCAATCCCTAGTTACAAATAATTCATCTACTAACTTACTTGCCCATGTCTAAACCACCGGGTAACAACAAAGAAATTATGTTTATAAATCATAGATGTTTGGATTGAGCTTGATTTAAGATCAGACGCAGTTTCATTGCCTTGCATAAGTGAGTTAATATAAATCCGTCGATGTTAAACGTACAAATTAGACTACATGTGAAAGCCAGTTAAAGTCCCGTTAAATTTTAAGGGAGATACAGGGAGTCATATGTCGAATGGGAGCACCGATTGTCTAACTATGGACACATTACTGACATTAGCTTCCGAACGCTCGCCCCAGTCATAGCGAGAGTTTGAAATTGATATTCTCAAAGCTGCAACCAAATAATGTGTGATCGTATTGACTGCATTTTACTGCATTTGGCTATTATCTTGCCTCGATTAGGTCCAGGCTGGAGCTTTATGAATTAAAATTTGTATAAAATTATTTCGGACTTTTAAAGTTATGAAAAATGTTCTTTTGCTTTGCAACATAACATTTTTCTGTGTACATGTACAGGTGACTTTCTGGTGGTTTGTCTTTGTGTTTAACCGTCACCGCAACATCAATATATCGGTAAAAGAATTACAAAATATTTTTTTTCATGGCTTTCCAAACTTACCTATTATAATATTGAAGAGTCGTTGAGAATCTGCGCATGGTGATGTAAAGAGTGTACATGCACAGGCTCACACACAAATTTCAATAGTCTATATTTCTATACTAATTCTTTTTTATTGTTTGTCACATGTTATTGTAACGATTCATAAGTTTATAATGGTTTTGTCCCTAATACATAAGTTTATATTAATATAGTAATACTTAATGCCCACGACACAAACATAGCTTGGAGTGGAAATCACATAAAGGGTTATATTTGTAATTCGTTATAATATGTAAAATTGTTATCGATTTACGGTTCTTTAAATATGAATCACGTTTTAACGAATTTTTTCCTTTTTTATTTTGCTGTATACTCGCCCTGTAAAACCCACTTTAAATTGCATTTACAAAACAGAAGCGGAGATATAAGATCATGAACAGCGTTCGTACTTTATAACGCGCTCGGAGTACGCCATGGTTTTTTTAAATAAACCACGAGCACAGTCTGCTCTTTTATATGTCGACACTAAAGAGTTGCCATGCTCACTGTTAAATAGCTGCCTACTGCTTGGCTCGCGTGCGCTTTTTCTATTGGTAGGTAATTAGCACATATAATTTTAAAAAATAATTCTTTAGAAATGAAGGCTTTACGTGTAAAAACGGATGAATGTGTTTTCCGGCAGTGTCTTAGAATTATGTTTTCATAGAAACTATTTATATTTCAGTTAATAATAATATACATTGATTGATTATTATTTGAAAGTCTTAAGCCTCGACAATAATTTGAATCGTTTTCGGGATTTTATGTGACTGCAGTTTAAAGTGGCCGTGTTTCGTGCCATGTGCATGGCTAAGTATACATATGAATTGGATTCAACTGCATGTAAATATTTAGTGGTATTGAGAAACAAATCTATAAGGAATGCGCTTCTGCCGGGAAATAAATATAACATTTAAGATTAAGGAGACTATGTTCTTTGGAATTAAATGCGGATATTAATAAACGAAAGTATATTAAAATTTTTCTTATATTTATAGCATAATATGGTTAATTATACACACTTATTTTTCCATAGAAAGAAGTACTGTAGTATTAGAGTAGATTATTACGAAAATATGGTCGAAAGTGTGGACTAATCAGACATCTTATAACTGGTAGATAGGTAGAGATCCAAAACATCTGCTGTTGCCGTAGACAAAATGGTTTTAGAATCGTTAACGCAAACGTTATGTATGAGAATGACACATTTCACATGTCTATGGCAAGTATCAATCAAAGGTAATATTTGTCTTTAAGTTTAACTATAGCTTACTCACTAATACTATGTACGTTTATCAGGTTTTGTAATGTACCACAGCAATTGAAAGTAGTTAAAAGTTGAATAAAGTGTTTACAACTTGTCACTTTACATCGCTTTTCACACTGTTGATAATAATTGTCAGAATTCGTGAATGAATTTTAGCGTTGTCACCAATTACGGTTTCAAACTTTAAATTGGTTTCGTTTAGCGTGTGCAAGTCATTCATGTCGTTAAATATTGTTAGAATATTATTGAAATCAATATAACTTTTTAACGTCGGATTAACAATCTAAATTGTTGGCTCGTGTTTATAAAATTAACTTTATAATGTGTACAATGAATTTAAAGTTACTATAATAAAGTTGACATCAGACGACCCGTAGTAGGCGAGTAGCGATTAATTACATTAGGAATTATGTAAGTTGGAAATGTTAAATAAATATATTATTATTAGTTTTTAAAACAAAACTAATTATTTTTAATTAAATAAATGTTCTGTGTTAAAAATATTTTTGTGAAGGTATTTATGACGTGTTCTGCAATTTTCATTAGACCGTTTAACAGCTCGGCGCAGTTGATCATTGAGTCTCGTAGAGGTCGATTGGTTCCTGATATCTTTATAAAAATATAATAAGTAGTAGATCTTTTTATTTTGAACGAACCTCCACTACAATCAATTCGTATTTTGAATCCACAGGCATTTTAGCTAGATACCAGAAACGATAAATATGTATAGGAATCGAAATACATTGATCGAACAAGTTTATGTTTATTCATTGACCTTATGTTTGAATGTTAACAGCACAGTAGTATTAACATACCTTCAAGCACGCCTGAATAACTACCGCGAACTTATTAGAATGTAGTAAAAAAAGCAAAATGTTAGTCTATAAATAAATACCTAATGGTAATTGAATGGAATTATGTCTTATAATTTTAAAGTTACTCCCACATATGCGCTATAAAATGTTTTAAAACATTTTCTCTCTTATTCTTAGACGTAATTTATCTAAGGACGGAGCATTGCTGTGATAGTAAGTCTGTTTCTCAGTGCTGAGGGCATGACAGCCATCGCAGTGCGTATATATAGGGCCGTTGTGATTGGCTTTATGTTGTGATAAACAAAACTGAATAAACAGCAAGTTGTCAGATAAACAAAGCTGAGAAACAGATTGTTATCACAGCAATGCTTCGTCCTTACATAAATAGCGTCTATGAATAACGAGGGTTAGGTGTTATCCTGTGAGTCTTACACGGTATTATACAGGGTACTTCTCTATAGGCATACTCTTATTACGATATATTTTTTTAAAGTGACAAATTTAACAGAGCGGTTCGCGCCACTTTATTGAGATTTATCCATAAACAGTTACACATATAAGGAAGCTACAGCGCATCGCTGTCTTACCGTTTTCTATTCCTGATTTTATAGTACATGTACATAATTGAAATATTCATATAAAAATACGGAGCTACTTTAAAACTGAAGTAAAAGGCACGATAACGAGTGGCAAAATTGTATCACTAAGACTACATGACGTAATAAGTACATCGCAGCAAACAAGCTAGTATTAGATTTAAAAGTATGTGTTCCTAGAGACGTGGCCATACTTCCGTCTATCATCTCGCAAGTATACGCACTATGCAGCGGCATATGAACTCTAAAATTGAATTTATGATCTAATGAAAAAAAATCTTGATGTATGAGTTTTATGTGTTTTACTGTGTTCCTTTAAACAAGAGACACTAAAATAGGGTAATTTATAATTGAAATAATCTTACAATTCAAACACTCTTGATAAACATACCAATGGTTATTTAAGTGCTAATTAGTTGATGTAACATATTTATGGAGTTCGTGTCCTATAACGTTACACTCATTGCCCCCGTCTACAGCGAGCGTATGGCATACGGGTTGATGTTCGGGTTTTGATCGGCTCGGGTTATGATGTTTGGACGCAGCATAACGCACACAACACAGCGTAAACTATCAAATCTTAAAGTATAAAATCCTATATAGGAATATTTTAAATAATGTAGGGAGCACTGAAAAGTTGTTTTGGTTTCTTCCGATAGGAGGGTAAAACTGACTAAAACAAAAATACATAATATAGGCCTTAAATTTCAATAAATTATACTAACAATGGACCGGCTTTGTGTGGCAGAAACGAATAATAATTATAGCATTCATATCAAACAGAGAAATATACCAGATGATAGATACATATTAAATATCTGAGTAAATGGATTAGCCATCGATATAGACGGCAATGGAATTAGGTTAACTTTCTGCAGGGCCTTTACCTTTTACTGAATGTAAATGGTTTACTATTGAATCCATCCTTTTAAATGTATTCTTTTTGGGTGGCAACTTTATAAATTATCTTGTAATAATTGTTGAACTATTTGCATTGACATATATTTTATAGACTATTTGGAAATCAATAGAGGAATATTGATATAGTTGCTTTATAAACGGTAGATAAATGTCAGTTTCATAGTAGTGTTGTTAGAACACATAATGATTACTTATGTTTACGCGAATGGTAGACATTAAAATTAAACTACTTTTCGGATTCTATTGCGGTTTTCCGTTTGCCCCGTATTGACCACGAAAGGCTGCAGAGTCTTCTAAACGTCGGGAGAAAACTAAAATATAAAAAACCGCGATAGAATCCGAAAAGTAGTTTAATTTTAGTGTTAGAACACGTCACGTTTCGCTCATGCGTCCTTCTAACTACCATGATTTAGTTGATTAGCTATTGTTTCACAACCAACTGTGAAAAAAATATTTGTGTAGTTGGGTATAACAAATTTCGAACTATATTTTATGTAAGTAAACTATGAAAGGGGATTTAAATCGTCTATGCAATATGTTGTGCAAAACAGCTATAATTATTTAAGAAGTTTGTTTCATTATTGATTTTTGGTTCTTTCTGTATTCGTAAGTTACATTTTAATCTTTATATAACACTTCTTAAAGGGTGGGTTTAAAAAAGAAATATACTGCATAATTAGTATAATCGTTTCCGAATTTTATATATTAGTTCAATAACGTTTTAGTATCTTGGCTCAATAGCCAACGGTTGCAATCAATCTCCTTATGGATGAAATCTATAAAATAAACATTCCATATCGATTATTAGAATTAAAGGTATCGAAATAAAAAACTGATTTGGGAATCTAATAACCCATACTAATCATGACTTAAACACAAAATACAAAAAATTTAAGACCCCCTTCTTCATCTTTGATGCGCAAACTGTCGTTTTGGAATTCATCAAAATCGCTTGAGTCATTAGGTTGGAAAATCATCGCAAATTTCTTTATTTATATTTATATATACATACAGATAATACAGTATGATATTCATTGTTTTCACTGTGGTAATTAGAAATAAAAGGTCGTAGAGATGATCAATAGCGATTGACACTTATTGGAGCTGTCGATTCATCGTTTGCGCAAGTGACAGGCGATCCCTTGATTGACAGACGCTTTAATTATATGATCGACGCAACTGATTATCTGGACCGTGATTAGTGACCGTTCATCCATGGAAATCATGAAATTTTGAAAATCTAACTATCATTAGTTGATTTTAATAAAATAGAAGTTTCATCATTTTTCCTTTTAATCCTATATTCAGACGAGGACGTCACTTATAAATGTTCTAAGGGTCTGCAAACTAGGGTCCGTAGTTTGAATCACGCCTTAAAATATAATTTTAATTAAAATCAACTTTAGTTTCCACAGCTTATTAGTAGTATAGAAATTAAAGATCAAGTGTGAGTTACACGTGTTGCACAGAAGGTGCCGTACAAACTAGCTTTTTTTGTTATTAAAATACATATTATGGCTTTGACCTATATTCTATAGACACGAACGTCCATATAACTTATTTGTTCAAAATCTGAACTTAAATGGCAACCAAAATGATACTGTTATAACCTATTTATTAATTTGAATAACGACTAATTTTACTCATTAGACTAATATTTTTTTATTCCAAATCCGGGATTACACTTAGACTGGAGTTCTTATATCATGACGGTCCATAATAGTTAATTTGAATGGATTGCAGTTCAATTCAGTTGAACACAATGTACATATATATCGATGTATTAAAGGTACTTCCTGCAGACCTAGAATTATAAAATTTTGAATTTTGGACTGAAAACTTGAAAATTTTGATTGAAAACCGTAAATATGTTCTTTAATAACAAATAAAAATAATTTTAACAAAAAATTAAACCGCCTTCAAAAACCACTTAAAACCAAAAAATAATTTCACATAACAAGTATATATTGGATACCAATTTTGGAGTCGGTGCTTAATTAAAATTGCTAGTTAGCTATATTTGTTGCATAGTCCATTTATGAGCTAAATTTCTTTCCAATCAATTAAAAGGAGTAGGTTTGCGTGTACTACAACATACACAGTGAAAGGTGTAATACCAAGCACATGTATGATGTTTCATCTTTTATTTCACTCTTTTTTTCCGAGGGCGGGGAGTGTAATACACCCACATTTGACCAGCTATATGTAACAGGGGAAGAATTTGGGTAGTGTACAGTTCAAAAATTTAAATATTTCTTAAATAGCTTCTATAATAGAAGGTTAATTATATTTAATAATAATTAATTAAATATAATTAACCTTATGGCAATTGAATTTCAATAATTAATGTTATTACAATGAAAATATTCGTTTCAAATTGTACGCAATGACAGTAATTATATTAACATTTAAAATTATATTTAATGAGTTCAAAATATTTTGAAATGTTCAGTGATTTGTGAGTTGTTGAATAAATTAATACTCAAACCAAAGTTTTCATTACTGTATTGTTTTTCGTGAGTACAAATATAATGAGGCGATATGTAACGAGTGGACGAGGCTGAAATTTTTTATTAAATTTGCAGTGTTGGATTATTGCTATTTAATAACAAATATGGACAATTATTCCGTAGATATTATGTTATTTGACACACATGACAGATACACGACTCAGAATCATAGCTTAGTATCAAAGGAGAGCTAGATAAATGTATGAATCGATATATTCTATTCCAGTATTTTACACTTTAATTTAATTTTTTGATGAATTTGTCATCACTTTTGTTTTGCAAAAATTAATTTCTAGACCCGACTGTCTGCTTGCTTTTCGTAGAGTCAATAGCCTTGTTTATGGATCGCACAGCAAATTTAAGTTTGTAAAGTATGAACTTATAAATTTGAATATATTAAATATAGCTTGTAATCAATAATAGATAACCGTAAGATTAAATTCTTACTTAAAGAAGAAAAATCTGACTGTATGTTAAAGGTTGATATAAAAGTAACAACTTGGTTGGTAAACTTGTCCTCGACTGCGATTGACAACTTTAAGGTCTTGCATAAAGAAGTCGGTTATTCTTTGAAACTTATTATTGATTATATTTTTGTTGAATACCCGTAAACAGCCGTAGGTAAAATAGTAGGAAATGGACTGAACTGCCAAAAAGGATGTCCCTGATTCAAACCCCAAGGTAAACAGCGCTCCAGCCTTGACCGAAGGGCGCATCGCTCTCGTATCAGTCGTCGGAGGAGATCTCTCGCTGCCGGCCGTGGTCGTTTCCATAGTCGGCAACTGGGTAGCCTGGCGGTGGTTCATTCCTGCGAGTTGGTCCTCTTGCTCAAGGAGTGTGCCGAGAGGGATCGGGAGAGGGAGGGTACCTCCCGCCGCCAGAGAAGAACGTAGAAGAGCGCCGGGTGGACGACTGACTGGTGTCTCCCGCCCTGTAGAATGGGGCGTTTAAAGAATTCCATCACAGTATCCCCTGCCTGTCGTAAGAGGCGACTAATAGGGACCACGATGGGGGTCGTCGGCGAGCAGCAGGGGGTGGACCGCCCTTAGTGCGCTCACTTTTTAATGCGTTTCTGTGCGATTTTTGCACATCTTCGGTTGACCCCCGGGATGGACGGCAGTGTGTAGTAGGCCTCATGCTGCCGTTAACGCCGAGAGCGTCTTTCGATGCGTGGGGGTTTCTGAGCCCCCTCCCTCGTATAGGAGGCGGTACCGCGCACGGGCGGCTGTGGACGAAGACTTAGACTTTTCCGTTGGAGGGAGCCCGCAGCCGTTCCTAAAGCGCCGAAGAGGGCCACCGCGGAGTTTTAGTTAGTAGGCCGTTGCGTAGATTTACACTATATTCAAATATAGGGTCAGGGACTCGGCCCGGCGGCCGCCCGAAAGGTCCCCGTCAAAACCGAGCGGCAACTGTTTTCCCAACATAACCGCTCAGTCACTCCCAAGAAAGCTGGGCGGTCCTAATAAAGGACTTTCGTCACGATAAAACAAAATGTAAACACCGCTGATTATAGAAGTTACGCTTGTATTTTTCTCACTTATCGTTAGTTTTGACGATAAAGCAAAACAACTACCAAAACTTAAGCTAGGTTCATAAACGTAACTCAACTATCAAAATCCATCATAAACTGTGCGATACTGTACGATATTATTTGTGATGTTGTTATATATGTGTTTATTAAATAGCGACAATTTCAAAATGCTTACTATAATTTAACAGCGTCTCAGCTGATATTGCAGTTATGAGCGAAACTGAGTTACATCTATTAATAGGTACGTCTCCTAATTACTAGTTATCTGTAGATGTTATATTCTGGCCGCTGAGAATGCATTCCTGACAGGTCGTATTCGAATGGACGGCGTAACTTTAAAATCACGCCCAAAGAATTAGACTTTCAGAAAAAAGAAATTATTATAGCCATAAGTAATTTAAATTATTTTCTTAAGTGATTACTGGGCAATAAAAATTAAACTTCATACCACTACAACAGTTTCTACACCTCTATATTATACTATGAATAATAATTGTTCCCTATGTTTCATTTTCATACACGATACGTCATGTTGTCAAGGTCGTGCGATATCGTAAAATATTAAGTAGTCATAAATTTATGTCAACATTTATGACTTTTAATAATGTAGTCTATAAGAGTTAAGTAATATATGTAATATCATTAAAATATAATTATCAACGCTAAGCAATTACAATAGATGATGAGATTTATTTATCCGTCTGACAGCTGAAGGTTAATATAAAAATATATGCAGAAGGATTACAGTGTCTGTGTGTCGATATGATTTTCTAAGCTCGTATGGTCACGATTTGTAAGTACGTATAACGTGAATAAACAATTATTTCTTTAATTAATTATTCATTCTTTGACATAAAAGTATAAATAAATATCTAAACATTTTATACTAATAATTTCTTGTTAGCCGTTATTGATAGGAAAAGACCCATAACAGTTCTATTATTCAGTTACCTATATCCCTAAAGACCATCAACGCATCAATGATTCCTCTAGTATTGTGCTCAGCTTTCTTCTTGTCGTATACTTAATGCATTAGTAATCCGTCTGATGGTGTAGGGAACAGTATGCATATAAAACAATAGAATAAACAAAAATATAAAATCTATTCTGGTGAGTCCGCCCAGCTGTTAATTATTTTTGAACATTTTGAACAGATCGATGCACAGATTCGCAAAATTCGGAAATTCCTAACTTTTTGCAGTTACCTCTAACATTGTTTATTCTATTATCACCTATATATATCTACCTTATTTACAAATCAGTGAAAAGTAATGATAACAACTCAATTTGTAATCGATGGTTCCAAACCTCAAAGGATACTCGTACCTATTTTGCGTATTTTTATTTATAAATGTTTAAACTTACAAAATATATTTACGCAGCAGCGTCCTATGGGAAAATGTGCATGTGAAATTGAATTTTATACTCACGCTACAAACTAGATTAAGTCAGAACAAATATTCTTAGATCTCGCATTTCCGATCTATCCTGGACGTAAATCCTCAAACAACTTTATAAGCAGCAGTTAATTGGAAAACGTGTTTCAATATGTATTATGTACGTAAGTAAATTAGATACATCCAGCAGGAGCGTGGACACTCGTATAGAAAAGATAAAATAAAAATATTCTCACAAGAAGAAGAGGATTTCGTTGTAGCTGTAAACTAACCGCAAAGCTCGTGTATTTAAAGTACGTTCAAACCAACCAAACTTAGACAGTTAACAATCGTACTTGCAGAAATGAGTGAGATCAGACAATGAATTTAGGCGGGTGTCAGTAGAGAAGTCACGCGATTGCCAAAGGATAAAGTGGCGGGCTTGACGTACATACGTGCTTATTGGGCACGGCCAAACGACCTGTTTCTGATTAACATCTAATTTATTGCCGCATCCAGAGTCACAGTTAAACATAATCAAGACAGATTGCTCCTTTGTATGTACTATTAACGTCTAAATCATACCGTGATTGCGTTGCTCAGGGCAAGTGATAATAAGTAATCAGCGTGCTCTGTTATAATTGAAATTTTATTTTTTTTCTCATTGGATTTTTTAGTCAGGTAAAGTAATTCGGTTGATAAAACATTTCGGCCAACTTAGCTGATTTATTCGCTTCTCGCGCCATTTTTTCTATTTAATTTTACTTAAAGGTTTTATAGATTCCTTAAATTATTGATTACTAAAATGTCTTCATCTTGCTTTAAATTGTATATTTAATTACTAAAGTGTTTTATGAGTTAGGATAATGTTCGTTGTATAAAATGGTGGGTAAGATGAATTAGTATATTTCATTGGTCCAACAATTTATTTATCTTCATGATGAAAAATAAATATAAATAAACGTTATTGTTATGATATGATAAATACATCCTACAGTCGCACGTGTAGTTATAATAAACATAAATATGTATAGGTAATGTAATAATTAAGACTTAATAATGGTCTTGTCATAATTAATATTTGTGAAGGTAGAGTTTCATTTTTATCCATTATTAAGATTTATATTGGTCATGGGTTTTGAGCTTATATTATTTTATAACTTATATTATATTATTTTTAAGATAATTATTAGAAGTCTTCGCAGTAGTAGAGGAAACTCGTGTCCAGTGGTGGGACAATGTACTTAAATTATAATAAAGGCCTTTATAAACATTATTAACTCTAGCCATGACTAAGCCTTTCCATTCCACAATAACCAAAGCGGAGACGAAGATTAGAAGATTACTGATGTTTTAAACGTTTAGAGCACAACTTTTGAGCAACTCGTTAAAAAATCCGACCAAATACAAAAAGCAACACTCTAATCTAAATAAATATAATCTTATCCATATAATTTTTAATAAAATTAGCATTATCTACTTTAGCTGTTTAATACGATAACTGTCCAATCAAAATTAATGGAAACTTGTGAAACAGGTTCACCCGTATTCACAAACAATAATGAGGGCGCACAATTTTCTTTGGCTTTGTTTAGCTTTGTTTATCTGATAACCAACTGAAGTTGAGTTGTATTTTATTATTAGCCAATCACAGCGGCATTATGCCTCAAACACTATGCCTACACACTAGAAAGGCTGCCATGCCGAAACTACTGGGAAACAGAGTTATTATCATAGCATCGCTTCATAATTAGCAAAATATGCGAATACCGAACTCAGTTTTCTATTAGTTCCTGCTTCTGTAATAAAACGCGGCAGTAAATACGATAACTTTCACAGTAATACTTTTCATTGGCAAATTTCTTCATTGACCTCGAAGCATTACAAAAATGATATATTTAATATAGTGCATCTTTATTTTATAATATGCACCTATATAAGAATAATTAATTGTAGTATTGTGTTTTAATGACTCATTTTGTTGAAGATAAAAAGTTAAGGGATAATATTGTTTTGTTCTGCGCTGCTTTTGAGTTTATGAGTTGCTCAAAAGTTATTAAAGACGAATATAATGTAGGTACTAATTGATATAAATTGTATTATAAAGCACGAGCTGTCTCCGCACCGACCGCACTGAATTATAATTGACTGAAGGAACATTGAAATGAAATATAGCTAATCTTTATAAAAATTCAGTTCCGCCTATAACGTGTTCAACCTTCGTGGGACATACATTTACCACGGAATCTGGACCAAATATCAAATAATGCTTAGGCTTTATGTTCTCGTGACCGAGCCGTACTTTTCGAGATTACTGCAATCATTGTCAGAAGCACTATCCTTTGTGTGTGTCTCTATTTGAAAAAGTATATCTGTCTTCTCAATATCGGTCTGTGAGGGTCATTTGAGCTTCGGGTATAGGTAAGTATGCCGTAGTAAGTGGCTGCGTGGTCGCTAAGTTTAGCTGAAATGTGCTAAAATCTTTTTTCGTCATTTATAGAAAGGCAAGAAACAAACCGAGCCGACTGCTCGTGAGCGCTTTTTTCGGAGATGTCATAAATCAGAAGCGGCAGATGGTGTTGACCTACACCATTATTGCCATGTTTCTAGCTAAGAATTATTATTGCTCCCACTCGACAGACGTACTTGCCAAATAATATTTTTATAGAATTCCTTTCTCGGATTGACGTCGCTTCGAATTTTGTGAACATTCAAAGAATTACTTTTAATAAAAATATTCGCTTAATCAGAAACGAGCACGCGACGAATGCTACCTTTAAAATTGTTTGAATTATTTTTTTCTGAGTTAACATTTTTGTATCGACGAGGTGATAAAGTTAGAAACATATTTTTATTTGGTCATATGTTATATATAAATATATACGGATAATAGGTAGGTAAGTACATACACATCGATTAATATACAATTATACAAGAGCACAAAGTTTGGAATACAATTTAGTTTTATGTTTGTATATTTTATAATTTTTCATACTTCTGCTTTGCATCTTAATTTAATAAATAAATAGATTTAAAATGTGCTATATCGAAATGCATTATAGTAAAATAATATTAAAACCGGCCTTTTAATATTATTAAGAGTACATAGAAAGTAGATATATTCAGTTATAATAAGTCAAAAGTTCGTAGAGCGGTCGCGAATGTATGTGAAGATTGATGAGTGTGCAAGTTAAAATTACATTGTAGGAGTACACCAAAAATCTCCCGGTCTTTGTTTGCTGAAGAATCTACTATGATAAAATATTAATTTGCAACGTATTATAATATCTTGTTATATTTCAATACTTCTGAATATAATTATAACAGAGATTGAGACAGGGCCTTTTAGAATCTATCTGATTTAATATTTATTCAATAAATTTACATCATAATATATCTATACTATGA
>NW_023594274.1:0-14919 GCF_014839805.1 Manduca sexta
TGCACGGTCCTGGCATACTTCTCGCGCTTCCTCAACCTTCATTAATCCTTTCATGCATTCCCTCCGATTCCGGGTAGTTTTGTTCTGGCCTTTACTGAGAAACTGCATTTTGCAGATGCAATACTTTGCGTAGAGACCGAATGTACATCGTTTGTTTAGTGTTTATTACTATGGCGATAAGCACTTCGATCGTTATTGTCTTAAATAAATGCAGTTCATTTTAATAAGGACCGTTTAAATATCGACAGTCCCTACGCAAAAGGTGAATCCGCAAAATGCAATTTTGCAGATTCGATACTATACGTAGGGATCGTCGATTTTTATTTTCTCCCGACGTTTCGAAGACTGCAGGCTTCTTGGTCGCGGGGCAAACGTGTTGGTCGTCCGCAAGTCATAGTTAAAATATCTGCCCAATTTTATAATGATACAGAATTTAATTTCTAAAGCGCTTAGTTGGTGATAATAAAATTAGATTACCCTGTACTCTTAGACCAAGAGTACAGCTAATTGTATTTCTATTATACCCAGCCAAGCGCTTTAAACAGCGTTTTATGTTCATGATTGCCTCTGTAGCGTAATTATATTTAAGACTGCGGTAGTAGCCTCGGGTTCGATTCCCTGTCGGGCAAAGTGATATAATAAATAATAATAATATCAGGCCTGTATTATATACTTGCCCACTGCTGAGCACGGGCCTCCTCTACTACTGAGAGGGATTGGGCATTAGTCCACCACGCTGGCCTAGTGCGGATTGGTAGACTTCACACACCTTCGAAATTCCTATAGAGAACTTCTCAGATGTGCAGGTTTCCTCACGGTGTTTTCCTTCACCGTTAAAGCAAGCGATAATTCACAAAGAATACACACATAATTTTTTTTTTAGAAAAATCAGAGTTGTGTGCCCTTGGGATTTGAACCTGCGGACATTCGTCTCGGCAGACCGTTCCACAACCAACTAGGCTATCGCCGCTTATATTACGTGATAGTGCCACAAACTTATCTGGCCCGGTAGCCAAAAGAGGAACTTACGACGTCATTTTGAAATGTCAATCTGCCTGCCATTCGCTAACATAACTGCCATTGTTTGTTTGCTTTATGTATTTATTTTCCGTTTAGTTGTTATAGCTAGCGAAAAATGCTGAACGCTTTAGAAAATGGTGCGAAGAATGTTACATTTTAAGAAGGAAGAAAATCGTCTTCCTACGCCTATAATACCATTCGAAAAATAGTATGAACGCGTAGCTGCCGCCACAGATTAGTGTTGCAGGCTTTTAAAAATAAATAACACGTAAACACTATTTCGCACGTGCTAATAGAATAGCTGTAAGTATAAAAAAATCAAATTCTGAAATGCCTTTTTTTGATTGCAGAAGCCTTCAATAAGATAACTGTGAATGAATGGCAAAAGCACTGCAATGACGTAAAAAACTTGAGAACGAGTATAGAAGCAAGGATGTATACTTAGACGACACCTTTCATCATTAATTTAGCCAGTGACATTGAAAGTGAATGTAGTGAATCTGATGATGAGTGACTAATGAGTCAAATAATTCCGGTGACTTTAGAATAGCTGGAGTATTCCAGTTAGAGAACACTCGCCATACATTCTATGTAGATGATCATAATTATTGTTGTTAAATGATAAATATTTTCGAGGAATATGTTTTTTATTTATTTAATTAATATTTTACTAACGGTCTTTCAAGTCGCCAGGTGTTTAATGCCAGGTCCAGGTATACAGATAATGTGTGCATAATTTCACATTTTTGACCTCAAAAAAGAAAATCGATTTAGCACCTACCTATGCATTTTATTATTATTAGAACTGCAATATACTTATATATAATAGTTTGTGAAGGCTGCCAAACAAATATACAAGTCTTTGTAAGTATGTACATATATTTGTATGTATGTATCTTTGTCCACGCATTTCTCCGAAACTATTAGCATCGGCCGAAAATCGGTTTATTAGTATTCATATATTTTTTTTTTTTACATCAATTGGCTTACCTACTTTATTGCAAAATTTATTTGTACTGGCAAGACCAAATGTGACAACAGCGACTTTCTCACCGGGCCAGATAAGTTTGTGGGACTACAAGGCATACGTATTATTATGACGTGATTTGACGGGCCATTACGAAATAGAATAAAACATAAAGAAGAAATCACATATTCATGGAGGTGCTGGGACTTGAACCCAGGACTTTCAGCATGCGAAGCAGACACTCTACCACTGAGTTACACCCCCGGTGAGAGAACTGACGAACTTAACTATGTGTTACCGCAAATATATCACGACGCGTTATTAAATTTAATACGAAAAATAAATTATTAATTGTACTCAATATTGTATAATTCATATAGGTTAGAAATTTTGATAAAAAACAATATACCTCGTAAACACGAAAACTATTTAACTCTATTCATTATGGAAGCAATATAATGATAATATCGAATTGTGCATAAAATGTGAAGCTATTCGTATTGTATCGATAAATATAACTTTATACAGGGGTTACAAAATTAAGATAAGACAGCTAGCGAGTCTGTAAAAGAAAAGTTAACAAGTTATAATAATGATTTTTAATATTATTTTTTATTTTCCATTACCCGCTAGCCGGAGTTTGCTTTTCCGTTTAACTTGTGCTTTTTCTAACCAACTTCGAAAAAAGGAGGAGGTTCTCATTTCGACTGTATTTTTTTTATGTTTGTTACGATTTATGATCGAAGCAGAGTCTTCAGCACTGCAGTCGTACTGTAATACGACTACGCTGCAGTAAATTAAATTTATCCGAAATAAATTGTATTGATAAATATTTTAGGGCACTTTTCCTAAAGTTGATTGCCCTGTGACCCATCAAAAGTTTTTAAATTGTTGACCCTTTTCTTGGTTGTTTGAAGTAATTTTAATACTTAATTAATAGGACTGAGTGTATTCTTTCAATAAAAAAATACTTATTTTTCGCCTCTATCAGTGGCCCATGGCTATTGGCCCAGTCGGTCGTGGTATTGTCCTATTTTCAGACGACACCAATATTCCTCTACGAACCAACACTGGGTCGCGACCGATAATATAGGGAATGCTGGATTAGATTTTTTTTTTTCGTTCTGGGATCAGCCTGTGTATATCCGGATTCAATAGGCCGGCATAATTGTGTCGACTGTCAAGGGGTAATCTCTAGTCAGTCGACATTCTATTGGAACCCCACTCCAATTACCATCAGGTGCAATAAGGACACTTTAAGGTGAACGAATAAAAAAAATCGCGTGCCTATAAAATCCAAATTGATTATCACAATTTTGTATGGTTTAGAACTTCCAGAGCTCACGTCCTCAATCATAAATCTTGAAGTTAACTTCATAGATATAGTGTCGGTTATATTGCCAACTTCGTTTAGGTTTCCTTATCTTCGTTACGTAAGCAATAAATTTTATATTTGACAATTAAGTCATCTGAGATGTTTATAACATGTTCATAAAAAAGAAGTTACTTTTTAAAATACTTTTTTAAACCATTTAAAACCTTAAAAACCTACGTAACTATAAAAATCATAAAAACTCACAGAAAAACCGTCGCCACCTTCTCCAATGAAGTTTTGGGTGACCACTCGATAGTACTTGTCCAGTTCCAATGGCTGGTATCTAGGGATGTCGCATTCGATACAGCGGACCGTCACGTTGACAACCCTGCTGTTGACAGGCAGAGAGCCGTCGAACATCGACCGCAGCCCTGGATTTAATTGCAACATTAAAAAAAACATTCATGTGGCCGTATGCTAAGATATTTTTATTACGTAGATACGTTGTCCGAGCTCAATACTGGCAAGACGAAAGTAAGGTAATTGCCTGATTTGACAGCCAATGAGCGTGCGGCACTAACGTTGTTACGTAACTGTCGATGTATATAATATATCCTTTCTTACGAATGTATGCTGCATCTTTTTATTCCTTCTTCGAGCCAATTTGTAATTATATGTACATGTACGTGACTAAAGCAAATAGTGCGCCGTTTTTATGTGCCATTTTGTTAGTGTATGACGCGTCTATTTGTAAAACGTCATTGGCCGTATGAGATTTTTGATGCACGGCGTTTTTGGACTATAGTTTTGGCAACTTCTGTGCCTTATAGTGCAGTGTTCTTAACAACTAGATTCTTGATTAGTATGCAATATTTACTGGATAGCCTTATTCAATTAATTTTAGAGCAAAAAAAAATTAATTCGATTAAAGTTACTTGTTAAATTTGTTTAAATAAAATTGAGATAACTGAATATATTAAATTCACAACTAAATGTACAATTATAATAAAACATGACCCTTATTGTAAGGTCTAGTTTGAGGGTAATATACCTTCGCCATAACAGAATGGATGGGGATAACAAATGGATGAAATTGAAGTACATTGAATATCAATTTATGGAAAAATGTTTTGAATTGATGAATGAATTTAAAACCACTTAATCCGGTTCGTGATTTTTATGTAATGGTTTTGAATATTCCATTTATTGAAATAAAACTGTTTTATGGATTTTATCGCGGTTTTTAATAATTTTCCCCCGACGTGTCGAAGACTTTGCAACTACCGGGGCTGAGGTGTTGGTCGTCCGAAAGGTCAAAGTTCTACCTACATTATACAAATATTCATTTTTATTATACCAAATTAAGGCTGCAGTCTTCGAAACGAAACGGCGATAAAACCCGAATATAGCTTTATTTCGATGTCTAACATTCGTGTAAACATAAGAAATCCTTATTCCATTCATTTTAGGGAAATTTGATTTATGTCGACTGCCAAAATGTAAGTACATTTAACTCAAGGAAACGTCATCGCAATCAAAGTAAGAATGATGACAAAATGTTACATTACGACAATAGGTATTATAACTATTCCCACTAAATCTGGAATAAAAATATCATGAACCAAATCAGTCTTAATTTTTAAATGCTACATCGTCTTTTAATAAAAAAAAACTTTATGAATAAGCTATCCTCTTTCGTTTAAAGTCTCCGTGGTTGTATATTCGAATTTAGAATTGTGTAATATTTAAATTTAGAATTAATTTAATACATACCCGAAACTTGTAGCATCCTCGCGCCGGCAAACGGTATGTTAGCGACAGAATATTCTAGCATTTCTAGAATATGATCGCCTCTTAGTTCGAAAACTTCGACGTTATTTTCGAATGGAGTCGACAGTATAACTGATTCGAATGTTATTGCTGTAAAATAAATAATAATTATATTATTTTGAAGCTTTACCTGATCATATCATGGGATAGAACGCATAGGCGGAAATGGTGGTGCCCTGGTTGTATTTCTGCTTACCCCTTCGAGGTTAAAAATGTGATGAGTGAAAACTTAGTATTTTTTTAAATCTTAATGGTAGACATTACAGCTAAGGATATGAAGACACCAACACTTTTAACGTGGGTGAAACCTTGACCAACATCTTATATAGTCATCCGTATCATTACAAAATGATGTTTATTATTTAATTATTAAGTTCTACTTCACAAAGTATTTAAATTGAAGTGTAACTACTGGCCATAAGACTTAACATGTTATGTCTCAGTATGGCGAGCGCCATGGAATACCAAACAATACTTTGTAATTCAAGGTGTTAGATGGTGTTTCTACTGTTTATGGGCGGTCGTATCGCTTACTAGCAGGGGAAAGGCAAGCTCGTATCGTCATTCAAATAAAATAATAATTGTAATAACTCAATAATACTTACCACCGTTACCAATATCTGATCTTATTGACCCTTGGTTCATCACGCAGAAGTGCGCGTAATGCCAACTGTCTTCTTGAGCTCGATCCATAACCTAGAAATTAAAATATTTCTACGATATACAGCGTCTGTTTTAGCATGTCTGAGAAAATGCAATCCTCCAAAGAAATCCGAAAAAATAAAATATACTCTTTACTAAAATTTAATATGACTAGCTGACCCGGCAGACGTTGTCCCATCTTAAGGCGATACCTCAAGGTCCATTTTCATATATTTTGTTTCGGCTTTAATCTGGGTAACTAAACAAGTATTGGCAAGTAAAGAATTTAAATTCACGTCTAGTTAGTGATTAGTTCTCGCAGTTGAAAGAAAAACGTAAAAATAATTAATAATCATGGATATTTCGGCCTTTAAAATTGAATATGACGAAATTTTAAAGGCAGAAATATCCATGATTATTAATGTCTTTCAACTGCGAGAACTAATCACTAACTAGACGTGAATTTAAATTCTTTACTTGCCAATACTTGTTTAGTTACCCAGATTAAAGCCGAAACAAAATGTATGAAAATGGACCTTGAGGTATCGCCTTAAGTATGAATTTGCAGGGAGCATTCTGTCAATCGCTGACAGTTATTTCAAACAATTGACAGTTATATAAAATTAATATTTTCTTTAAGTTTTCTTAAATTTACTAATTTAGCGCAATTTTATTAGAACCTTCTCCTGACAATAACAAACACAACAAAAAAAAAATACTGCAATAAGTCCAGCCGTTCACGTGTGATGGCTTGACCAAGGGAAATAGGGATTCATTTTTATATATATATAGATTATTATGGAGAGAGAGGAATACACTCTCAACTTTCCTACAAGTCCCTGCAGTCGCTTAGCTGGGGATTCAAGTATCCCATTCTCAAGTTTCCTACGGTGCTGACTGCGAGGTCCTAAAAAAAAAGCACTAGGTCCAAGGGCCAACCACAATAACGGACTGAAATGGGGAGTGGTGCATTAAGCGATACGTTGGCGTGATCCACATTTCTGTGTATCAAGCATCCTTCCTATTCCCCTATATATCGGTCTCACTCACTTGTTATTGGTGATGTAAAACCGCGAGCGGTGCCGTTCGAATGGCGAGATCGTGGCTTATCCTTTAAGTAATTAAATGCTGCTCCAGGATAAAGAATACTTAGTAAATAAACTATTTAAAATATATGAGATCTGATCCTCGTAGAACAAACAATAAATGATTAAATATTTATGGAAATAGTGGAGATATTCAAACTACTTACAGCATTCATAAATGCATCGCAAATAAAGTTACCAAGGTTGCACTCGGCGCATCTGCATTGAGCCGACATGTGCACCAACGAAGTGCCTATTTCAACCCGTGCTTGCTCTTCGATGATGGGTAGGTAAACTTTAATTCTTTCCAGAATATCAGGTGCTGGAAAATAATTGTATTGAGTTGGCATAGAATTTGTAGAATAATATACATACGAAAGCATATCAGAGTCTTTTACTTAGAATTTGGAAGATCAGAATTTAGGCCCGAACGGTGACAAGCTCGTCCCGGCTTAGAAATAATTTTAGGAAAGTGTGATTGCATTAGTTGGTTATATGTATCTACTATATCCCATAGAATATGATGAATAAGATAAAATTAGCATAAAACGCTGTTAAGGTTTTGCGCATAATTTGTTAACCATCTTTTTACCTTGTTCAATTTCGTTTCCTATGAAATGTGGATGTCCATCCCAACTAATGAGGTTCCCTTCATCGTCAAAGAATAGTTTGATTTCACCCAAGAATTGCGTGTGAGCGGCAGCTTGAACGATTAGTACCTGAAGCGAAAAACAGAGATTAATTATTATGCCTAATTTACGTGTCCCTTAATTTACACATAAATGGAATTTACTGATTGGCTCGGTGAAGTAGTTGTATTACGTTACGACTGGCCGAAGTCTCGGCTTCCATCCCCGGGTCGGGCAGTGATATTGTGATTTTCTACACAGTATCTAAAAGTTTAAAAACGACCTGAAATTTTGAATTTTTTCGAGTACTTTTGAGGCTGACCGTACGACGTACGTATACGTAATATATTTATTATAAGATCAGTGCAATACAGAACTTTGCTTTGTCATTACAAATCTGGGCGGTGTTCCGTCTGTTCGAGAAGTTGCCTTTTAATATGACGCCGTATTCGTCTCGTTATTAATGTGTATTCAAAATCTCACCGGTGTTCCACTTCGTTCTACCACAACGGGATATGGACCTCGTGGTGTGAATCCACTGTTTTCCGGAGGTTCACCATTGAATAACAGCGTGTGGCTGTGACCTCCAACGATTATGTCTATGTGAGGGCCTCCGTGCAGAGCTATTTCTCTAAAATGTTTCGAAATTCAAATTATATAGAGGACTAACTTCATAAGTTCCGTTGCTTGTGTTTTTAAAAGTGAATTCTTTTTATGAATAAGTACGTGTCTCATTAAATACAGTCAATATATCTTTGTCAACTACATTTTGATGGATTAATGGAATTAACATGGATTATTAATCGATCTAAATTAAAAAAATAGTTTGATTAACTCCATTAGTGATCTATCTATCATCATATATCTATCATATATCCAATGATGGATTCTTGTTTACTGTCAACAAGGTCTACTTATTTCCAAATTACTGCATTACTTAGCCGTGGCGAAAGTGGCTCCTTGGTCCAAATATTCTGAAAGTGTACCTGATACATCATTTGGGTACAAACATTCATAAATGCGGTCTGAAAATTCTTCTAATGATGATTAAATTCAATGTAAATTCTATATAAACGGAAGGTGGCAGGTATTGAGTTATACTCGTATGGACACTTCGCTACTGGTACTAGTAAATATGTATAAAATCCTAATACCATACCTATCTATGTCTATACCAGAATGTGAGAGCACTATGATGATTCTAACTCCTTGATCGTGGAGTTTCTGTGCTTCTGCTCTCACGGTTTCTACTTCATCAGTAAATTTTAGTCTTCCTGTAGACGCCAGGGTCTGTCAAAGATCAAAATTTATATAATAATTATATTATAAAGGGGAAAAGTTTTTAACTTTGTTTCTCTGTAGGGGCTTATTTCTGGAACTATTGAACTTATTTAGAAAAATATTTCACCAATACTAAAGGGGTCTGTCTACGTGGGCATGACCTAAAAATGGGGGTTCACAATTCGTAAGCGATTTTGATCGTAAAGAACTAAAATGTTGGCTTGATGTCACTTATTAATGCAGGCACCGATATTTAAAAAAAAACTGAGCGACTGTTACTTATAAAAACTTGCATATTGTGGGAAATATACTAGAAATTTAGCTGAAAGGGGCTAACCGGTATTAAAAAAAAATTATAGTGGTCTATGAGAAAAAGAGTTTGGGAACCTCTAGTCTAGCATGAATGGCTAGTTATAATGTAATAGATTCTGTTACGTGAATTTACATTATTAAGAACTGTAACAAACTTACATTGGTAGATGCAATAATGACTCCAATGATGCCGATTTTTCGTCCGTTCCTCTCCACAATGATGCTCGGTTCGTATAGCCCCTGGATGGTCGGTTCATCATCATCGATGATGTTAGCAGTCACGACCGGCGAGTTGAGATGCTCGAGGTACGGCAGAACGCCTTCGATTCCGTTGTCGAACTCATGGTTTCCTAAAACCTGGAATGAAATTATATCCTCAATTAAGTTTCTTTTACATTTTTAATAAAAACGTTACGTGTTTAGGGATTTTTTTGCTGGTACCCCAATATATTAATGTTTCATATTTTAGAGCTATTGGAATCTAGCAGACATAGGAAATGGTAACATTATGAACTAAATAAATGGAATAATAATAGTATTAAAAACGATTCATGGATAATTTACGTAATCCTTGGAGGATACTATTGATTTCTGTTTCCTGAAATGTTACCAGGTCTATTCATGAACATTACGGGGTCAATGTACGCGTCGTTTGCCCTTTATAAGTCATTATTATTCCAGGAATCTTTGAATAATAAATTCCTTCTAAATTGGAGAGAAATGAAAAGCTGTCTATATAAATTTAAAACTGACATTCAAGTAATAAATTATTTACTTTTGGTCTAAATTTATGTTTGGATACATTTCTTATTCTATATTCAATTATAAATATGGAAGTTAATATTTTTTTCAATATTTACTAGAATTTATATTTATTTTAATTAGTTGTAATTATTTTTAAAGTTTGTTGCGAAATTACTCATTAATCACCGAATTGATTATGAACTCACATACTTAGATGAAGTTCTCAACATGCGTATCTTTAGAGGATTTCCTGGAGAGGTCATATTTTAACCTTAAAACGGCTTTACAGTACAAAAGCAGAACTGGTAGCAAAATCCAGAATAGGAGAATTGTCATTTTTTAAAATACATTTGTCGAAAGTGTATTTCATCCAAAATCTATCGGAAAGAAAATTATATTCTCGCAATAATAAATAAGTTATAAAACTTTGAAATCAGGTGGAAAGGAAAGTTGTCAAATTTCAGTAATATTGAAATGTGACGTCACCCAGTGCCACCGACCATAACGCTGTGTGAGTGATAAAAGGACAGCGCGATAACCCTGCCATGCTACCACTTTTGCTCATATTTCAAATATGAATAACTGCTTTATTTTCCAACCAATTTTAATATTTATGACACAAAAAAATTCTTTGTCATAATATTATTTTCTGTTCCATATCACTACATAGTATAAAACAAAGTCGCTTTCTCTGTCCCTATGTATGCTTAAATCTTTAAAACTACGCAACGGATTTTGATGCGGTTTTTTTTAATAGATAGAGTGATTCAAGAGGAAGGTTTATACGTATAATAATAACATCCATTAAATAGTGGAGAAATACTGTTATTTTGTTATGTTATACCCGTGCGAAGCCAGAGCGAGCGCTGTGTTTTTATATACAACGTTCACAGTTTTTCTGTAGTGTATTTAGTATCAGCATTGCACCCGTGCGAAGCCGGGGCGGGTCGCTAGTAAAATAATAAACTAAATCAAATATAGGAAACTACCCTATTATATAAAATCTTATGCGGTAAAAAAATTATATTCTATTACGAGATTCCGTTTTAATTTGACGTACGTAATCCTTGTCTCAAATTATTGCCGTAGTGTTTCCTAGCGCACCTGGTAGTGGGCGTTTAACTTTCTAAGATTGCAGCCATCTTGTAATTTAATACGCTCTGTTTATGTTACTATAAACGTATATTACCTAGTTATAATAATGTTTAATGAACCTCTTTATCAGACCATTCAATTAACAAAAGTGCTTTATTTAAAAAAAAATAGTAACCAGTATAATATAGGTAATGTTAATTATTTTTTATTTTTAGTGGTTTTTGAAGTCGGTATAATTGTTACAAACTTTTTAGTTTTTTTTTGTGTTAGTAAAATTCAGTATACGTTGACGATAACATTTTAAGAGTTTTATGATGTATCCCAGAAGTCAAGGGTTTAACAACAATAAAATTTATATGGGACTACACAGGAAGCACCAAATATAAAAAAAAAAAACATAAAAATCATTTCACTCAGTCAAAAGTTCTGAGGTAACAAGCATAAAAACAGTCGAATTGAGAATGTCTTTCATTTTCGAAGTCGGCAAAAATAAAAAATAATAAAATGAACTATAAACGCAAAACTTGTGAAAATTATATTAAACACAATGCTTACTTACAATTCTTTGTACAAAGGTTTTATTTTAATTAAGAGGACTGGTGATAAGGAATAACACTATCCCACTCTTATATAAGTACAAGAGTCCGGTCTGCATTATTGTTTTTTTTTTATACGAAATCGGCAAGATCTCATTGCACCTGATGGTCAATGGAGTGTGGGCCAAAACAATGTCGACTGACTAGTGATGATTACCCCTCAGCAGTCGACACAATTATGCTGGCCTGTTGGAACTGAATATTGTATTCAGGTATAACTAAAAAAAGCTTTTAAAAATATTAATGATTGCCTCAAAAACCTTTCTGAAAATGTCTAGAGCTAATGCTCTTCACCTATTGCCATTGCATCTTCTGAATGGTTTAGTAAATACCTTCGAATAATGTGTCACCAATCTACTGTCAAAGTAAATATCTGTATCTAATACTCGAATGTCTACATGTGTTCATATTTATCAGTTAGAGTGTACGTGAAAAGTTTGTGTGTCAAATTACGAGCATTACTTTAAGGAAACAAATTGAGTTGAAGTTTTTGAAAATTCCAAAATAAAAAAAAGCGCTGAGTTTATTATTCTCACTTCAGTTTGTAGACAATTTAATTCAGACAGTTTTATCTCGTTAACATTAAAGGAAAAGCAAGAATAGCTTACGTATGAGCTTTTAATCCAAAGGAAATTGACGGTAAATGAAAAATTATAAATTATAGATTAATGACAAAATAATAAAAGTTTATTAAAAAAAAATCAGTTATAAGCATCTGAAAGGAAGGCGAATGCCTCATAACACCTGTATTATACGACTTAAACTATGACGTCACTGTCAAAACGTGTGGACGTAAGAGGGAGATAACCATACCCACTATTATTCATAACATCTGAGAAACCAATTGCTGTAATTTTCATATTTTTAATTATGTGTTAAAATGGGGTTCTTTTTCGCATTTATTTACATTAGGAAAAAATATTACATAGACGAAAAGCATCTGGAAACTAGTATATTACTTCTTGACAGCTTCGGCGTTAAATAAATGTGCAATGTCCAGTCAATTTAGGAAAAAAAGTATAAAAACATTATACCTACATGGGCAGTATGTGGAATCAGGTTCATGAACTCCTGAGTGACGTTCCATCGTAGGATGTTGTACCAGATGGTTCCTTGAAAGCTGTCTCCGCCGTTGAGGAGTAAAGAGTCCGGCTCGGCTGCCAGTCTCTGCCTCACCAGGGTTGTGAGTCGGGCGAATCCGCCTATACAAGGCGCTGACTCGGGATTGCATACGCCGCCATATGGACTGGTTTCTACGAATCTAGAACAGAAATCCTTTCTTTTACTAATCTTAAAAACACAAACACACAACGCCTTAATCCCCGAAGTGGTAGGCAGGCAACCAGACCAACCTTTATTTCTTCTTAGTAATATTGACAATAGTATCGAATTGGTGAAAGATATAATAGGTTTGTTAACACAAAAAATACTGAACTTATTTAGATAGAATTTCGCTGATAGAGCCGGGGTTAACGTAAAGGATTTTTAACGTGGGCACGCCACGATAGTGGCGGTAAGTCCCTCTTCGAGGTGTGGCTGACGAGACGTCACGGCGTCCTCTCATTCCGGACGACGCAGCTACTGACCGGTCACGGCTGCTTCGGCAGGTACCTGTATCGGATCTGGGTGGAGGATACGCCCGCGTGTTTGTTCTGTGCGGATCGGCCGGAGGACACGGTGGAGCATACGGTGGAGGTGTGCCCAGCTTGGACTGAGCACCGCCGTGTTCTCACAACGGCCATCGGTGGCGGAGACCTCTCGCGTCGGGGCCTGGTAGAAGCCATGCTCCGGGGCGAGAGAATGGTATGCAGTCACCTCCTTCTGCGAGGACGTGATGCTCGCAAAGGAGGTGGCGGGACGGCTACGGCGCCAAAGCGCCCAACGTCCCATCCGCCACGGCAGACGTACAAGACGCGGGCGTCGAACGTCTGCTGAGGATCGTCAGCCTCCGTAGGCGCGGACCGTCGGGTGACGAGCATTGGGTAGCTCGTCGCCCGAAACACCCTAACAGCCCGTGAGTACGGCGCGTAGTGTTCCACGCGCGCCTCAAAGAGCAGTGTCAGTGTCATTGACAGGGCCCTTTAGGGCTGGTGCCTGCCTAGGTTTCAATGCCATCGGATCTTGGACCTAGGCACATAGGCAAAGGATGGGAACACCGTAGGTTTTAGTCAGTAGAAGTCTGACACGCCCTCCCGCCCATCCCAAGGCGGGAGATAGTCATCTGATGATTTAACTACGTTAAAAAAAAAGGATTTTAAACTCGTAAAATACGTAATGGACTTCTTTATTTGTATGGATGGATATTATACCCACTATGGGGAAGTATGTATACACCGATAGTCTTTAATTATCAAAAACAGAAATGGGGTATGTACATTTTGTACAAGAGGTAAGGCAATGTAAACTGCTGCTGGTAGGATATATTTATATCTGCCGAGTTAGGGACTACCGTATAAGCACCCGCCTTAGTGGACTACGTAGGTGTCGCGGTTTGGAATCAGCCTGTCTATCTAGTTCCAAACAGGCCGGCATAATTGGCGAGCTATAACCGTCTCTCGTCAGTCGATACTCTATCTGGATAACTTCGCATACTATCAGGTACTATGATGTCTGTTTACCGTTCCGAAAAGTGGGTGCCTTTGTACGTACTTCCGGTTCACAGTGAGCAAAGCCCAAGCCATTATATCAGTATGTACACTAGATATACAAAGGTCGTTATCATAGTCAAGCATAAAATTAATTTATGTGGTATTCTTCTGTGGTACATTTTTTTATTTCTTCATCCTTGTCAGCCAGAGCTGGGTTTACTTTATAATCTTTCATTTATTTAATCTTCTATACTTATAATAAACCTGTAGAGAGGTCAATTCTGTACATGAAATATATTTCCAAAATAACTATCAGGGGTTGATTAGGGATCGATACTGATGCCAAAAATGCAATTAGTAAAATTTTTGTGTCTGTCTGTCTGTCTGTCTGTATAACCGTTATAGAAATAAAACTACTCGACGGATTTTAACGCAACTTGGCACAATTATTTATCATACTCCTGTGCTGGTTATAGTATACTTTTCATCACGCTACAATTAATAGGAGCAGAGCAGTGAAGGGAAATGTTGGGAAAACGGGAAAAGTTATTCCATTTTTAAGCTTCCGTCGCGTGTGCAACCTTAATGGTTAAAGCTACACAGAAATCATGTATGACGGAAATGTTCTCCTTAAAATTATGTAAAAATATCCCACGACAGCATATGTCTATCTTTTATGGTTGACTCACAATAACACGTGTAACTCCCGATAGCTTAGCAGTTCGAAGCTTTCTCATTATATTTGTCTACTCTTACGTTTATAACACTCTCAGTCATTATTAAATATTCCATAAAAAGAATCATAGAAATCGGGC
>NW_023594275.1:0-16397 GCF_014839805.1 Manduca sexta
GTGGAGGCAACGAAAACCCGTCCGATTGTGTTATCTCAGAATTCTCGTCAAAGTTCTTTTGCTGGTTTATGGCGCATTTTTCTTGGCATCGTATAGAATGTGTTCATCTGTAACAAAAGCCATTGAAGCGGTTATTTTTTTAATTATCGTCAATAGCGAGTAGGTAAAGGTAAGTAACTGGTGGGTATCGTCAAAATATAAACCGTCGGAGGATATTTTAGAACTACCTAAAATATTTTTATCTCTTACCGGTCTTGGAGTGTTGTAGTTAGTGTGGGGTAGTATGCAAAACAAAGTGATCGCCCATTGCATCCATTTCCCTCTTTCTACTGATATTTTGCAAGAAATGCACTCTGCAATTCGGATTGCGTCGGATTTCATGACACTTGTTAACCATTTCTGGTTCCACGTCGTGCATGTAACGCGCCGAATGCATGGAACTGGTTCTTCTAACGTCGAAATTCTTTGAAGGGTATTTCGAGACTGCCTTCCGAAATGCCCGCCGCACATTGTACTCGCTTCCATCCGTCGGTACGTCTGCACTTGGTTAGATTCTGGAAATTATAATTATTGTATAAATATGTATTTGGAAAGAGATTAGAAAATGCTAGGATCGAAAATCAGCTGAATTGTAGAGGCGTTAAATATTATGCCTTTTATAGAATATGTTGGAATAAAAATGTTCTTAGGGTTTTACTTATTCGGACGGACCTCGTGTGATGCGTTGAATTACTTTAGAAATCAGTTGCCAGAAATTCGCGACTCACATAATATAAAACTTCAATTTTGCACTCACCTTTGGCTGTTTAAAAAGTAATTTGAATACTTAATTATACATAAGGAGTGTTTCAATTAGAATTTTGTTGCTTTCCTCATATATCAATGAACGGACACTGATGAAGGTACCTACCAAATTATTTACGTGCAGGTAAGTATCTATTCTAATAAATAAAGCTGAAGAGTGTTCCTTTGAACGCGCTAATCCAGGAACTACTAAACCGATTTTCACTTTTTATTTCTAATAGGAGTGAGAATGCTGTAAGCTACGTTTGGGGAACCGCAGGCAAAAGCTAGTAACTTATATAATTCTGACACTTTTCATTTTATCGGAAATGTTAAAAAAATCACCCTCAGTGGTGTAAGCGCAGAGCGGCGGATGTGCGTCGAGCGGGCGGGGCGGGCGGGGCGCGCGCCGCCTCGCCGTCTGCGTGCGCGCAGCACCAGGCCGCACGCCGCCAGCGCCACCAGCGCCACGCCGCCGCACAGCGCCAGCGCCAGCGTCGTTATGTTCGCCACCGCGCTCCGGGTTTCTGGTATAGTAGCAATTTACATGAATCATTAATATCACTTTTGTTGCTTGATCATATTTTTTATTGCTAGAAACACGAAACGGTAAAGCGAGGGTAAGTGATATGATTACGTACACATAAATTCTAGTCTATTCTAATTGGGGCTGACATTTGGCAAGTTATGCGCTCTAGTGAGAATGATACGTCGATACAAACAAAAATATATAAGTATTTCTTTGTGATAATTATCTTATTTTAAAAGTAGATCTAAGTTATACGACGCTTACCTTCACTTTCAATAATAATATCATCTCGGCCAAGTTCCACTTCAGCGCTTTCTCCTTTATCATTAAAAGCTATTACAACGAATTTGTAATTTTCTTGCTTTGGGTCGGGTATCATGAACTCTGGTTCCACGTTAGTTATTGATACTAGATGTTGTTCTGAATCAGTTTCCTTTACAATAAATTTAAATTTCTGTAAAGAAAACAAAATAAACATATAAAATTATTTTATCTATATAATCAAATGCATTCGGTCTGGGCGTTTATTCCTGGATTGTTAAACATGACACACGCCAAAAAACATTAGATACTTACCAGTAATGAGATTAAAAATTTGGCTATAAGTTTACACAAACCTGTGGTAGACCACCATCGTGTCCCTTCTCGCAAGTGACCATAATTTCCTGATTTCTAGTTTTTACTGCTGCGCAATTTGTAGGTGGACGTGGAATTGTCTCGTCGGTCACCAAGAAAGAGCACGGAGTGTGTGGTGAGCCTTTCGAAGGAATGTTGTTCAGTCCCCAACAGAAAATAGTGTCTGAAAACAGAACGATCAGTATTATAAACGTACTTATATGTTTATAATACATATATTTAATACTTAAATATATCTACTTCTTAATATAAAACCTGATACGAATGCGTATTTATTTATGTTATTTTTTGGTCAAACTGCCGAACTAATTTTAACTTAGGTAGCAGAACGCTAAAGAAGACGTTTAAACTTAATTTTACTGAAACTAATGAATGATTATTAAACATTAAACTCGTTAGTGGCGTGCAAATAAACATCCACACCTGACCCCTGTAAATGTCGGTCAAAAAATACTAAGATTATCCATCGTATTACATTCAATCATCGTTCAAGTGTAAATAACTTACTATACGAAGTGTCATTTGGCCGTTGAAATAATAAAGTGTTGTCTTCCGTCTCGAGCGTAGTGTGAGGATGGTTCCGGAGCGTACTGGCATTAACGGATTCATTGACTACTACCCAGCGGTAGGCCGTCGGCTCGGGATTCCCCTTCACGATGCACGTCAAATTTATAGACTCGTTTTCTCCTACACCGTACTCGATTGTACCGTCGTTTTCGCAGTACGTTGGGTCTGGAATATATTATTTCGTCATTTGCTTACGTTATGTAAATATACAGCAGTATCGCTAAAAGTTGTGCGGTTAGTACACTTGGGTTAACTGAATAAAAATATCAATTTATTTATTAATTCAAATGTGTATAACTTAATATTAGGAATAACAATAATTTTGCTAGAGAGCGAACAAGTTTGTACATAAACTTTTAAATTTCCTTAACTCTAGGTCAATCTTCAGATTTTAGTGTAATGTATTTGAAAATTATACTTGTAATATATTTAAACTGCAGTACGTTTTTTACATTTTCAGTAAAAGTGTTAGTTTAGTGGTAAATTCTTACATGTAACATCGATGATTAGAGGTTCGCTGTAGGAGGAGCCCTCGTCGCTTGTCGCAGCACAAACATACTCGCCCGCATCAGATTCCTTAACGTCCACTAGGTCTAGAACTCCTTGAATTTTATCAGTATCCACGTTTGACAAAATATCATCCTGAAATTCATAACAGTATTACTTAAGTATATAAAGATTAATAAAATATTTCAGTTTGGATTTTATAAAAAGCAAGATATTTCTAAACAGTGCGCACCTTTTTGGCTAGAAGTGATAAAATAACATTTTAAAAGGAAATACCTCATGAAACCAAATGAGTTGGTACACTGATGGATTGGCTTTATAATTGCATGCCAATGATACATCCGAACCTTTGACAACTGCCAAGGTGCCGTTATCTACATCCGCCTCTACTTTATTTTTTAATATAGGTGCATCTGAAACAGATTTTTAATTGATTAATTCAACAAATCATTCATAATGTCTCATCATTATAAACAGGACAACTAGTTTACGATGCAATTATAGTTTGACAGCGGTATAATCATGTTGTGATCTCATAAGGCGCACCCACATATTATGTTTTATAGCGAAACTGTGTAAATAATTTAGCAACCCAGTACATTATTTTTAAACGCTACCTTCTGTGTGCACGAGTTTATAAATCTGTATTAGAGATGCATCAAAATTTAATACTATTATTTTAGTTTATGGTCTTGTAATAAGTAGAAAATGCAGACTCAATCTTAGTCTGCATTTCATGCAAAAATATATTTTTGCAAATTAAAACTCACATAAAACAGTAAGTGGCAGGCCTTGTGCACATATAAAGCTGTCATTCCCTCGCAAATAGGCTGGCGCGCAGCAGGTTATGCGACTCATCGTGCTCTTGGCTTATAGTCAACACAACGTCGCTGACCACCAACCTCTGGGACGGCTCTTTCTACAAGTGTTTAACGATTAGCATTTTTGGAAATGAAGAAATTTAACAACATCGGGTAGTAAATTTATTAAATATTACAGGGAGACCATGGTAGTTAGTACTTATACATTGTAAGACAGTATCTACCTTAGATTTATTCACGTTTCAAAGGATACAAAAACAAATTTTGATTTAATTTATCAATTGAAAATCGGACCTCCGAATATGTGTACGTTGCCAGTAAATCAAAAAAGTATTATTCAAAAATGTTTTGTTTTATAAAACGCGCTTACGGTAACGTTTTGCTCCAAATTGTAGAGGTGTGAGTCATTAAGCTGCCACGTGAGCGGGGGCGGCGGTCGCGCGCCGAGCACTCGGCACTGAAGCCGGAGCGCGTCCCCAGCACGGACTCGGCCCTGCACGCTGCCCGACGCGCCGTCTTCCACGCGCAGCGACACCAGCTCCGGTGGTACTGGTCGTCATAAATAACTACATACCAGACTGCACCACATGATTCCCCGCGAAAAGCTCAAAAAACTGTTGTTATTTTTAGAGAATTACTTGACAACTAATTGTATCATTACAGAAGTTATTCAAGCATGTACCTAGGTGGATACTTCTACAATCCAAGGATATCGTCGGGCACATAGAAAAAACAAGCAATTTCCTTGTTATTTCGATTGTATTATTATGGTTACAGACGTGTAAGATGTTATGAACTTTACAGATATGTAAAGATTTTATTCATAAAAATATTATTTATATTTCTTCATAATCATTAGTATAGGTTTTTCATACTTCGTACTTTAGAATTGTAACTTAATTGAAAGTGGCTATTGACTGGTTTTAAGTAAGTTGATATTAAAATACGTTTTTGGCCTGATTTTTTATCAGACCGATATAAAAGATTATACTATTAAGACCAGTGTACTATAGATGTTTAATACATCTATCAATACTAAAGAAATCCTTTTGAATAGAAAGTTTAGTTGATTTGTTTTATTTAGTCAACAAATTGCACAGTCATATATGGGTACATATAGTCAGTGTATGAATCGATACAAAAAATAATAACTTTCTAATTTAGCGATAGTATCAGATATGACGCAGCCTATACATGTTAGTTATTTGCTTAATGAAGATGTGAAAATAAGCTCACTAAGAAATTTATAATCAGCCAGGCATTCTTAGTATATATCAGTATGTAATTTTGTTTTAAAACCTCATCTACAAATAAATAATTAGGCGGGTCCTCAAAATGGAAAGAATAATGTAACAAACAAAATGCTATGTCTACGTATACAAAGTGTATCACATCTATTGAGATCGTCGGATCGGATTGCAATTTGTAATATAACCAAATAGGTATCTATGCGTTCAAAGTCACATACAAAATTGCATCAGCTAAGGTCCAAGATGCACGACGTGCGTCTGAACATCAATGCTACTTACAGTACATATCAATGACGACGTCAATGGAAAGCGGTGCGGTTTTCTCATTGTTCTGCGCGTAGCATGTGAGTATGCGGCCGTGATCCTCGCGTCGGAGAGGCCCGTACATAATGTCACTCCTTACGATGTTCCGACAGCGGAGTTGATGTGTTCTTAACCGTTGCTCGTTCCTCGGTCCACCGATGGCGTGGCAGGGCTTACCTTTGTGATAACAAACAGATAAATTTATGTTCAAACTGCTCTCTTATTGGTATTTATAAGACTAACGAGACAAAACTAATAAATAGACAACAAAAGAACCATTATTTCTAATCACTCTTAGGAGATTAATGCAGTATTCTTGTTCCCTCTGCCATCATCTCGGTCCAATGTGTGGACGACGTACGTACCTTTTACAAACATAATGCAGAGAGGGTTTATCTTTCTCATAATCTGCTGCCTGTCTGTTATTCTGGGCTTTGACAGGGTTCCGACAGGAAGATCCAGTTGACGCAAAGCGTTTTAGAAAAAATCATACAATGTCAAAAGCGTTGTCTGACCTGGGAATCGAACCCACGACAGGTTAGCGTTAGTACAACTATTTACGATACCATGAATTAATTGTATTATAATATGGTGACATCAATAAAGGATGGGTAATTACCTCCAAAAGCAACACAAAAAGATGAACAGTTTCGCCAACGTAGTAAGGTCCTAGATTTCGACTGACGTTGAGCGCCAGCGGTCGCCTTTGCAATTTCTGTGCTATTATCATGCACCACCCACAATACACGTGGCGGTTCTGTTGATTTAAAAAAGAATAATTAAATAATACGTTTAGGGTCACCAAAAAATCTTATTTGTTAAAGTACATAAATAACCTACATCTAACAACCTCTTGTTATGGTAATATCTATTGTTTCGTTTTCGATAACTTATAGGTAATAAATATAGTGTAATGTAATATAATTTTCTATGGCTTATAATTTTTTTAAATCTAAAACCATGGCTACAATTATCTGAATTTTTCAGTACATTTTAAAAACTATTCGTAAAAATTACAGATTGCCGGGGAATGCTATCTGATCAATACTTTCTTAGCATATACATATAGTGCCCCTGGTCTAGTGGCCGTTTAGAAATTTATGGTTAGAGAAAGATTAGCTGCAAATTTAGGCACACACACTGTGTAGGCACGTTCCTTGATAGAGATATGCACCTTTGGTCAAGGGCCTCCAAGCACCCCATTAGGAAACATTCATTTAGTAAATGCAGCTTCACTCATGAAAAAAAGAACAGCAAAAACCACACAATAAAAAACAAAAGAGAAACAAAAAGGTTTTGGGAGTGAAAGTTTTAAATCTTGGTTCACAATGATAAAAGGCGATAGGTTAATTAAGTAACCCTGAGAATTGCTGAATATGGAATGACCTCTCTTAACGAGTAATATGTATGACTAAACAGGATCATATCATTATTTTGCCACAGACACTGATTAATACAGCTATAAATAACACAGCACATACAGTAATACAAGCGGTATGACACGTTACCCGCGTGGAAATGGTATGCTCTAGGTATACGTATGTTCATATGCAATGTAGAGACACCTGGGGTATGCGCTGCGTTTAACGAAGATAATGTCCTATATTTCCTGGAATTGATAAAAGTAGGTATATCAACTACAGAACGTAAATTTTATATACAATTATCTATAGAGAAATATTCTATAATCAAAAGAACTCGTATGATAAATATTGTTTTGGGTTTGCCATCGTCGCGTCGAGTTTTTATGTTGGTTAATCGACACACTAATCAATAATATTTTTGCCTATATAAATGTACTGTTTTTTCACTTTCTTTATCGTTCACAATACAGCATCATACTAGGTTGCGATGACGCAAAACTAATTTGTATGTTAATATTGTTGTAATGTTTACGTCGCGCAATGGTTTAATAAATGGAGCGAATGGTTCCGGCGCTGTCAGCATCCTCATTAGCCGGCCCTCAATTAGCCGAAGCGCGGCTGTTATTTCGCTGGATAGGTAAACTCCGATGCATTTTGTTCGTTTGTAAGCTACGGACTTGTTACAAAAATAGATAGCGATGCGATCGACTATGCCGTCAATATTGGATGGACAAGCATCTTTTATTGAGAATATGAATTAATAACGTTATCTAGACTACTGTACTGTACGTACTTAAGTACATGTAGTTTTATAATTCACGCTTTCATCTAAAGGATAGGTGAAGAGACAACTAGTGAATCCAAAATCCATATTATTTTTTGATTTGATTATTTTTTGCTTTGACGGGAAGCTCGTCTCGTGTTCGCCTGATGGTAAGCGATATCGCCAATAAACGGTAGAAACACCATCCAACACCTTGAATTACAAAGTATTGTTTGGTATTCCTCTGCGCTCGCCATCCTGAGACATGAGATGTTAAGTCTTATTATGTCCAGTAATTACACCGGCTACAGTGCCCTTCAAACTGGAACACAACAGTGAATAAAGACTGCTTTTTGGCGACAGAAATAGACGTTGCGGTGGTTCCTACCCAAACACACTCTCACATATGAGAAACCTGCCACCACCACCAAATTCTGTAGTTTGCAAATAATCGGGCTGATAGAATGCCCCAACTTATATCAGGCGAAAATTTAGAATTAGGTTAATAAAGGATATACTATATTATTATATAATCTGCCTTCATATAAATGCATTTGTTTTGGAGAAATGTGCATGTAGTCTCTATTATGGTGGTAATATTATTGTCTAGGAAGGACCTACTACCTTTTGTAATCATTCCATTACGTTAATTTGAGCCTGACAGTGCGGCGGCATCGATCACAGCTATTGCCTCCATCCCGATCTATGTTTCCAACAACGGCAGAGAAAATCATGCCTTTATCTAAAGACTCTATGTTTGTATTTACCTATAAACGAATGGACTTATAACTAACTACATGTCTGTGAGTCCATACATGTAAGTACTACATATTCTACATAGGTAATAACGTATTAAAGAACTATTTATATACGGTTATTCTCTCCAAAAGATATTTATTAGCCACCTACGTGAGATATGACATTATATTCTAAATTTAATTACGAAAATAAAGACATATACTTAATCTTACCAATGACTAGAAGCTGGACATACGTCTTGTGGGCAGGACTTGATGCAAAATCAGCTAAACAGTGGTATAGTCCCGCATCAGAAGGGCGCACCGTGATGATTTGTAGCTTGTCGAGGCCGAGGGAGTCCGCAGTGAGCAGACGATACCGGTCACCGTGCGTGGACGAGGTAATTCCTGCTCCCTCCCGGAGGTCTCGACTGCTGGTACAAATTATATTCATGTTGGATTATTTCCTTGTATTAAGTAGGTGTATAACTTACAAACACCTATAATATAATAATATGATATGTGCAATAGTGTATGATGCCCCACTGTTGGCCACGGGCCCAGGGCCTAAGCTTGGTAGCAGTGCCAGCAATGTCAATAGGAATACTTTGACCTCTCGTCCACGGTCTATCACGCTGATGAAACGTGGATTGCGGACTTGCATATCCGTTAATTATTACGGACAATGCTCACATCGCATCCTAATACCTTCATAACTGAGAAAGGATACAGGTGTCCAAACGACGTGAAACGTGACTTAATTAACTACGTACCTTATTAGCTGGATCACAATTCCCAACCAGTGACATTCATCACAGTAGTGAGTGTTTCTATAGTGATAGCGTCTTCTTTTCAATAGTTTTCTTTATAAAATTTGAATTATTTAAACTTTTGTGCTTAAATTATATTTAAATTGATCATTCTATTCATAAAAAGAAATAAAAAGCAGTTCCTATAGACGTATAAATATATAAATGATCAGATATACCTGTAAAATGCTGTTGAAGAATTATTTTTGTACCAAGCTAGTATCGTTAGTCTGTCATCCTCTTTCTCAGCAGTGACGTTACAAGGGAGTTCCGCACTGTGTCCTAATACGGCTTCCACTAAAATTACAATACACATTTATTTTTGCATTTTAATTTATGGCTAGGCATAGATCACATGATTAACGATAGAAATTGCATAAAATTTTGAGATTCAATTCACTATGCACATAGGGTTTCCATATAAGTCGCGTCTTGGTAAAATTGGATCCGCATTGTTTATTGATGCTGCCAAACAGCAGTAAGCAAGCAAACTTAGCGTAGGTTACAAGATGCTAAGCGCGTTGCGGTGTTATGACCTAGATCCTACTACGTAATTGAAAGTTCTAAGTACACACACATTTTGTAAGCCAAGTTTTAGGTACGCACTGTAATTCATATCATCAATCAAAAAGAACCATTATATATGGACAGGTCACAAATCATTAAATAAAATTGCATCTGCTTCTCTAAAATACGCACGCAAATTATAATCAATTGGAACATAATTTTAGAAAGTTAAGTACCATCAATCATTTGCTTTAGAACATTATTATATAAATTAAGATTATTATGAGTTAATGACCAATATAAGGCGTGTCAATCGACGGAAGTTACAGAATTATGCCGATAGAGCCGCCACCTCTCGCTGTTTGATCCGGTATCTACGATATTCGAGACCTCGTATGTTTGTAGGTGGTATGTTTTTCGTATAATATGAGATTTGACCAGCTCAATTTGCAAGAATGTGTTTCAGTTTGAATGGATGTGTAGTGTGCAATGTCATTTCCACTTTTTTTAAACTTTCCAATGCACGAGTTATTCTTCTAACTAAGTAGGCTATTCAAAACAGCGGTCTTTTTTATGATCGAAGGAGTGAAATAACGTCATATAGGTGGTCTTACCAAATCCCGAAAAGGCAAGTTGTTGGAAAAAATCTTATCTAAGGTTAAAAATTTTTATTCTCAAATATATATATGTATATATATAAATGATTATATATATATATATATATATATATATATATATATATATATATATATATATATATATATATATATATATATATATATATATATATATATATATATATATATATATATATATATATATATATACTATTCCGCTTTTGCCCCGCCCGCGTTATAAAAGTTTTCAGGGTAAAGTTTTCCGTTATAAAAGTAGTGGTTTCCCGTGAGCCTATGTTTTGTTCTCAGGGTCAAACTGACTCCATACCAAATTTCATCTTAATACGTTGGGTAGTTTTGAGTTTAACACGTTCAGGCAGACAGATGCAGCGGGGACTATGTTTTATAATATATTTTTAGAACTTTTTAAGAGGAACAAGCCCGTCATACATCATTGTTGCAGAACTTTAACCGTGTCCGCAGCGCACGCAACGGAAGCTCTCAAAACTAATAACTTGTCCCCGTGTTTGCAACATGTTTCATTACTGCCCCGCTCCTATTGGTCATAGAGTGATGATATATAGCCTATAGCACTCCACAAATAAAGGGATATCCAACACAAATCGATTATTTCACTTCAAACTGTCAGTTCCTGAGATAAGCCATTACTGCTCCTCCCTATTGGTCATAGTGTGATGATATATAATTTAGAGCACTCCAAAACAAAGGGCTATTCAACACAAAAATAATTTTCAGTTCGAACCGGTAGTTCCGAGATTAGCCATTACTGTTCCACCTATTGGGTATAGCGTGATGATATATAGCCTATAGCACTCCACGAACAAAGGGCATCGCAACGCAAAGCAGTTTGGAGTGGACCAGTAGTGCCTGAGATTAGCCATTACTGCTCCGCTCCTATTGGGTATAGCGTGATGATATATAGCCTATAGCACTCCACGAACAAAGGGCTATCCAACGCAAAAGAATTTTTCGGTTTGGACCAGTAGTGCCTGAGATTAGCGGCTGCTCCAAAGCGGATGCGGATGCGGCACTCCATGAACAAAGGGCTATCAACACGCAAAAGAATTTTTCAGTTTGGACCGGTAGTTCCTGAGATTAGCCATTCTGCTCCGCCTATTGGGTATAGCGTGATGATATATAGCCTATAGCACTCCACGAACAAGGGCTATTCAACGCAAAAAGAATTTTTCGGTTTGGACCGGTAGTTCCCGAGATTAGCGCGTTCAAACAAACAAACAAACAAACTCACTTCAGCTTTATATAATAGTATAGAAGTATAGATTATAGGTATCATTACAATAGTATCGTTAAAGTCTGCGTTGCCGATAGAGACCGTTAACTATAATATCAAAATACAACCCTTGTACCCTTGCCGCTGACTGGTGCATTAGTATTCTAGTTTATGTACCTACCTACCAACTTACATATTATGAAGTGTTAAAAACTACAATCAAAAAATAAGTTCTCTGCTGTATCTTCGTTACTCAAACACCAACATGTTTAATATAATCGTATGTTAAAGTTATGCTGGATCCACCACAAAAGAATCCTTAAAATCATATTTGATTCCGATAAATCTCTCTTGTGCATTTTCGAAGTTCAAGGTTAAACAACGATGTTCTAAATACGGTAGTATCTTGAAACTATAGCCTACCTATTGAACCCAACACAAAACATCAAATTCCTTTTTGATTTTGAGGAGCTACTCTCTGCCTCTTCAAAGTCAAAGGTTTCTATACCATTAAATCATGCTGGGACCGTTCCGAACCTACGCGAAACCCTAGAAAAACTAATTATTTAAATCGGACCACGGTGTAAAAAATATCTTCTTATTTTCTATATCTATCTTCTTATAATATTATTCTCTTTTTTATTTAGTTGGAGTCAATGCTTATCAAATATTTATGCAAGAATTATATTCAAGAACTTTTTATCATTTGTGTAGATTCTATGTTTTAATATGGCGGGGTGCGGGGGAGGGTAAAAGGTCTAGAAGAAATTGGGGACGTAATACGTATACTTACGTAACGTAATACCAGATTTCACTTAAAATTGTTTACCAATTTACACGTGGAAACATTGTGGTACTGCAAAATGTATACTAAAAGCCTTTCAAAATTTGAACTTTCATTTTGCGCGCGCGCCCGGCGCCTGGTGGCAAATTATGTATTGGAAAAACATACATAACGTTAACTTGTTGGGGATCATCAGAAAGTAATTTATTCTCAATGTTGGATGTATGTACCTGGACGAAATAAGTTTGAGATCCTAAGGCGTAGTCATAGCGCATATGTTAGAGCACCAAGACGCAGGTGTATTAGTAGAATTTCGGAAAACTGTACTTAGATATTTATCATATTTTGTACGTTATTTTTAGTTGTCTGTTTTCGCATTATACATTAAAGAGCACCGATATCCCAATACAGGTCTAATATTATTATAATGCTTGAAACGTTTTCCAGCTATAAGTATTGTGATTTGTCAGTTGTAAGCAATTAATACTGTATTTCAAATTAATAGAATATTACCTATCATCATTTTATAAATACCACTAAGTAGGTTAGTAGGTACCTTATCTGTCCGTGAAAATCTCTTCAAATATTATTCAGCATTTACACAGATTATCATGGGGAAATACGTACCTACGGGTTGTTAAACCTTTGATTTGATTACAATAACTTATCCTCTATGAACAAAATATTAGGTCAATTATTATAATTTTATTGATACGGACACTTAAAATTCCGTAAGTTTTTAATGAATGGACACTATAAATATCTGAATAGCAATTTATTATAACATAGGCGGTACTAATTGGTTTAGTAGTCAACGTGAAATTTGAAAGCTTTTATAAATGGTCCAAGAAATAAATACCTATATGTATTCAATTAAATGCAAATAATATTGAGCAGATCCAAGAGCAATAAATAAAGTTTATAAAACAATGTGGTATTCTTACCGGTTTCAAAAATATCCTGCGCACAGATAGTTTTCGATAACAGAACAATAAAAATATATATAAAACTATTCATTTTTACACATCGCCACTTTCATGTAAAGCCATAATAAAATCGAAGTTCAAAATACGGCAAGTCGAAGAGGGCACGTTGGGCGCGAGCAACGGACACGCGATTCAATTGGCGCACTCGACCACAATAAGCAGGATCGTCGGTCCAGGGAGCGCGGGACTCCGCTACCGGCGGCGCGTACGGCTCGGCCGCTTCCGGAGCGCGCGTGTGACGTCACGCCCGTTGCTCAAACACCGCCAGCCGCCCGATCAACCATCATTTACCTTACACTTTTTAATTGGTGAGGTCAAAACAATTGGGTCACCTTTAGATTTATTTATTGTGTAAGCTGGGAAATGGGAATTTATATCCGGTCCTCATTATTTTCAGCTTATGAATGATTTCTAGATTTATTTTGAACTATACCAAGTTTACGAAATGCAGAAGTAAAGATTTCATTTACAAAATTAAGCACGCAGGGAATAATAAATATTAAAGTAAGATATAAATTATGAAAAGTTTAATCATACGTAATATGGTTTTAAATTGACAAACGTAGGAATATAATATCAGGTAAGGTGTAAAAAATGTTCAGAGTTGTTTTAGTGATTTCACAAACATTATTGCCAATATTGCTATAGCTGCACTGCCAACAGTTCCGACAATAAGCTTCTTTGTTTTTTTATTACTTTTCTCTTTGAGCAAAACCTAAAAAATACATAAAACATTTAAAAATTAAGTAAAATATATATATATCTAATTAGCCAAGACCAGGATATCTCTGGCTCGATCGCGGAAATAGAACAATCAGAATAAAGTTTGATCGCAACACTCTGGAGATAGCTATAGGGATTTTTTAATTTTGATCATTAGGTACCAGTTATCCCAATTCGAAGAAATATATTTAGGGGTACAAAACTTCTGACATTTGACTCTTAAAATGATGTTGCTTCATTTGTTATTAAATCGTAAAAATTTTAGGTTCGATTACCAGATCAACAAAAATGAATTTGTGAATATTTGGATTTGAAACCAATGACTTCATAAGTTAAATATAAATTCGGCATAGCAGGATGTACTAGTTGCATCTTTTCTTATCACTGGAGATAAGTGGGCATGAGGTGTCAGCTTATATTGTATGTAACATTATGTTTAAAACACAGATAAAAAATTACAAGATCAGTATAATGATCTCATTAGTATAGTAATATCTCATCTCATTATGATACAATTTCATAATTCGGTACCATCAAAGAATGAAAAAAAAATTCTAGTTGGCTACCATTATTGTTGTATTGCACCACACTTAAAAACTCATATTTGTGTTGCAAATAAAACATATTTGATTTCTCTTATACTTAGGAATTAAAATCTTAAACAGTCATCCCCAATTGTATCACAAACCTGGATGAGTTCCTTCACTAAATAAATCCATTGTTAAGGAATTACCCTTGAACTGAGTGTGCAATGCAATGTCCATTGAATTTAAAATATTAGTAATTTCACTCAATGTAGATAGGGATATGTCTGAGGCGTATTTCTCTTTGTGAAGCAGATAATCTGATACTTTGTTGGCCTTTTAAAGCCAAAGTATTTGCTAACATGCTTAGATATATTCTGTACAAGTGTTGTGAACTGTCTTCAAGAATGTCAATTATTTCCATAGCTCCAAGATTATTTTCCGGTCTTGATCTATAAAATAAATGGTTGCTTTATATAGTATGCATATATATGGCTAATAGTTAATAACACAGGTCTTTAGTGTTGATGTCCTGGACTATAATAACTTAAATTGTTATTGTCTACCATGACATAAAATAGTTGTCTTTATTTTTTAATATTTCATTTTTATATCATAGCTCCAATTTAACAAATTGCTGGCTCGCTATCACAATGTCTATATAAAATTTCACTTTTTTTGGAAAAATCTTAATTAAAGTTCTCATGTTGGTAAAAATTACAGACAATAAATCATGGTTCGCCCTTTATTTATTTCAGGATTATTGGAATTTTTACTGAAATATACAAATAATTATGTTACACATATACTTAATTCAATTTGTGCAGAAAAATATGACATAGAATGTTGTTAGCTATAGTGATCCAGCAAAATGTTAAGAGTCACAAATTGATCTACCTAAACTTGCATCAGTAACTACTTTAAAAAATAACTATTTAAATTGAATGTGAACATTTTCCTGGGCTTGGTTTATATGGAGTGACATGATGGTACAAATGGTTGGTTTAATTTGCTATTATATTTACTATTGTAACATATTAAGTAAAATATACCAAAAAAACATGTGAATCTCACACACAAGTTTTAACTGAATGTTACTGAGGACTAACTTTGTTTTTGAGGAAGGTCCAGCAACCACATACTTTTTAATTCAGAGCAAGTATATGGGTCACAATATATTAACTATGATAATGTACATTCTCAAAACAAATTCCAACAGTATTTAGTTAGTTACTTACACTGGTAATTCCTCATAGAGTGGCAAATTTTTTATTTCATCTAGAATTCGCTGCCTCAGTTCTTGATCATCTACCCAAGCTTTAAAAGGTCTTCATCTGCGAGAGTTCAGTTAGTGTGGATTGGCCAATATTTTTCCTTCTAAGAGAAACAAGTATTTTTCTATTTTAATAAATTTATTAAGAGTGATAAAGTCACGATAGAGAAAATTATGGAGATAACACAAAACTTATTTTCTAAACTGCTGAAGAACAATTTAATGTCAAAATCATATAAGTTTTTCGGCGCGCTGAAGTGCAATAAAAAGTGCAATAACTTTAAAATTTGGTATTTAATAAACTTTTCAGGTATTAACCAAAATAAACTTTTCAGGTTTGATAAATATTTTGATAGGCGCCGGCACCTATTAGTAAAGCGCTGACTGTGACATCAAATTCTGTGGGATCTATTTTATTAGCGGTAGAAAACTGATTGACCGTATTATCTTGCTCAACCATTTTTCTATTTTTCCTTTGTTAATGTTTATGAAAACAAATAACGAATTCACTGCCTAGCGCCGATAACGAAAGGCATATTTCAATTTCAATTTGTTGTGATTGGCGATGGAACATAGAATTCAATTCAATTTTTAAATTGTGGCTCCATCGTTGGCAGACGATGATTTTGCCAATGTCAAAAGTTGAAAGTAGGAAAAGTTAC
>NW_023594276.1:0-14919 GCF_014839805.1 Manduca sexta
TTTTTAGCTGGCAATATAATATTAATACAGAATTAATTTCTACGTAATACATATATAAAATCACAATGAAATTATTCTATGCCTGTCAGAAAAATCTCTAGATCTTCTGTACTGTATAAACCCTTTGGAAGTTTTGATTTATATACTTATTATGTAACAGTAGTTCTGTAATACAATATAGTATCAACATTTTATTTAGGTAAATTGTGATATATCGTTGTTTGTATGATTTGTTACTGATTTATTTTAACATGATAGTAGACGAATTACATGTCAATCTTTTTAAATGAAACCATACTTTCTGAAGTTAAACGTGATACGCGCAAATCGAGACGTAATATCTCATATTGCTAATTACTTAATCTTTTAACATTTTTAATGACATATATCATCCACTGATAAAATATTAGCTTAAAACTTTGTAGCATAATATAATCAATAGAGTAATTGGTGTACAGTACAGTACCAAACATTGACATCCATTTTTTGATTTCCAACTGTTCGTAAATATTAGGTGTAGTATTATTAGTACTGTGTTTGTAATGCTATGTTTTTCAGATTTTCCGAAATTAATTACACTCAAAATATATACGGTAACTTATAATAATATTATTTTTTAGAAATTGGTTAACAAATACATTCACATCGAGAATTGCTCATACACCACCTGTTATTATGTATACTTCTAAGGTAAAATTAATTATAATGATATAACTATAGGAATGATTTAAATAAAATATTAATAAAAGATCGACTTTTATTTCAGTCCCATTTGGTTGTATACTTTTATGTTATAATTTACTTGCAAACGTTTTGTGGGGGTGTATGGGCAATTTACTTAAATCTTCAGTCACTATTTCAAACCTTGTATGAAGTATAAGATATTATATAAACAACGATGTAAAGTTCTTAATATATAAAAATGCGCTAATTTTGCTAAAATTTTATATATATTCCCACAAACGTGTCATGTTGATACTTAATTGTTTATGTTACACACCCTTTTTATTTTTATGACATACCTTCACCGTTTCAGTTATAATATTAAAAATAACACTGAAATATGAATCGAAAGAGAATGATTTATTTCTAATACAGCTCAGCTGGTTACAGCTCTATTTTATCCAAGTTTCAAACTTCTACTTATAGGATGCTAAAGATGAAGACGAAATTAAGCGTCAACCCCTGCTTAACGGCGAAGATAAAGTTGCCGAGGCAGGGAGTCAAAAGGAAGCAACGCCTTCTAAGCAAGAAGAAATAAAGGGAAACAACACAAAGACAGATATAATCAACTCTGCCCAGGATGCCCCTTCAGAGTAATAAATTTGTATTAACCCCGACTATATACAACAAAGTAAGTATTACAACCTATCTACAAGTTGCTATTGGTCTTCTTCCACAGAATAAATATTGTATTGTTTCAGGAGTATAATTTTTTATTTACCTTTAAATATAATAAAAACAGGTTATAATGAGCCCAACCTTTGATTACAATCACATAATCACTATTTATTTTTATAATGTGAAAGATGAAATTTTAAGTGCTAGTCAAAAACTGTGCAGTATAATCATGAATAATATAATCATCAATGTACCATTAAAAATATAGGCCAAGGTGTCAATTTTCAAATTCCAGCTATCAAAAGCGCACTGAAACAGGAAAACCTAAACCCAGAAATAGAAGAAAAGCTTCTTCAACTGCAGCGATATCAAGAAAAACGAATGAAGCCTGAGGTACAAGTAGAAAGAGAGGTTCGTCCCGCAAGTACGATGTCTCCATCGCCCCGTTGCGTCGCCGGGCCGTATCTTCCCGCCACGACGACGACGACGAGTGGATCGACAGCAGCCCGCGCAAGCGCGCTCGCGCTGCTCGGCCGCCGTCCCGCCGCCGGCGCCGCCGCCACGCGCGCCGCCCCGCGCCCCCGCCGCGCCGCCGCGCCGCCCGCGCCGCACGCGCGCCTGCGCCGGCACGCACCCGCCGCCCGCGACGCCCTCCACACTACTGGAGGAGCGTCGTCGCCGCCTCTAATCATTCACGTTTGCAAATGCTACTCTTCAAGCACAAGGAAATGCTTAAAAAAGACATCATTAAGAAAAGGGGACTCCTCGAAAAAGAACTTGGTGTCGATATACAGGTGATGTTACACTATTGTTGTTATACAAATTTAGTCAAACATGTTATCCTGATAACTAAAATAAAATAATAATACAGAAAAAGAGAACTTTCCGTCAAGAAATAGCTTTACGAACTCGCGCCGAGCGCAGCAAACAAGAAGAGGTTCGATGTGGAAAACGGCGTAGTGGTGGGAACGTGGCGTCTACTCCCAAACCTAACAAAAGAACAGGCAAAAAGAGAAACTTCTTTGCATTTGCCGTACTCTTATGACAATACTAAGTGAGTTGCCATGACTACTTACATATAAATATTAAAAGTGGTTCCTACTTAGGGCTCTGGTGCGAGCAAGTTTCTTTTCCGACATAAAATGGCCATCTAAACACTAGATGCCAGGTTTGTTATAAAAAATCTGTAATGATGCAGGAGCATATGTTGAGCGTCATAAAATGAGCATAAATAAAACATATGCGCTGCTGATATGAATCTGGTAGAGCAGTAGCGCTCATTTTACATACGTAGCGTTAGCCGTCGCATTGGTTTATGGGTTCCTTAGGCTAATACGGGTCGTGCCTGACGTGTGGAGAGCCGCACCGACGAATTATTAATTGTTCTGACACAGCAGCTAGTGCGTTAATTCAATCTCGTGCCGTAATATAAAACAATACGACTACAACAGATATCCAACAAATAATATTAATTTTGAAATTGAATATAAAACAGTATATAAATGATACTTATAGCCTGTTTATTATTATAAATACAATGTTTATAACAATAGTTTTGAAAGAAATCATGTTATTTTGACATTTCAAACTGAAAATTTCGTTTTATTGAAAATATTTTTTACGACCAATAACATGAACTTTTGAAATTGTCAAGTTGGGTCTACGTTATATATTTGTACATGCTTTAAAGCTACAATAAAAAAGGGTATGTATTCTTTACCATATTATTTATTCCAGATTTTATGTTGGTTGCGAACATTGTAGCAATTGGTTCCACGGCGATTGTGTTGGGGTGACCGAAGAAATGAGTAAAACAATGGAAGAGTATGTGTGTCCTGATTGTCGACGCGCAGAGGAAACACAAGAACTTTACTGCTTATGTCGACAGCCCTATGACAATTCGCAGTAAGTATTTTAACTTAGCGAGAATACGAATTCGGATGACATTAAAAGTTTTAATGAGGTAGTTACGTCAATGTTGGCAATAATGGGATGACCGTGTTTCACTGTTTCGTCAAAATTATTTGATGACGTAATTACAGGTTTAGTGTTTCAATTTTTTATTTTTTAATCGACCGACAGGTCGACTACTGTCGTATTAAATCATATAATATAAAATGTTTAGGTTAAATAACAAATGTTATAAATAGTCCCTAGTAAGAAGAGGAAATTTCCACCATGGTTTACGTATCCATTGAAAAAAACAAATACCGGTTAAGATATCGGAACTATGAGAACCTTCGTGATAAAATTAAATATAAACTGCCTCGAATTTGAGATCATACATTGCTGAATCAGTGGTGCACTGACTATAATAAGTTTCTTATTAAATTAGTTATTACTAAAGACCATAAATTAATTTTGCCAATTTGTAATTATAAGTGCGGCAGCAATACTTCCTAGCCATTCATGTGTGCACCTAAACGATATCAAAGTTGAAAATGTATGTGATATTGCCAATTTGTTCGCATCAAATTTCTTTTCTATATATTCCCATAACGGTAATTCAGATTCTATCTTGCGCAAACTGCTCTAGTCGCAGCTTATTATCTGCACTGTCTGTCTCGTCACTTTAAAAAATACCTAACACCTAATCTAAATGGTTTTAAACAAGGTCGATCAATACAAACGAATTTAACTTGCTTTATTTCTGACTTGGCCCCAGAAATAGACAAGGGTTTGAGTTGATACTATATGCACAAATTTCAGCAGGACTTATGACAAAATGAATCATTCACGTTTGGTTAAATAACTCTTATCTGTATATGCATACAATCATGATTAATGTTCGATTACACGTCGCATGAGTATAGCGCTGTATCTGGAGTGCCTCAGGGTTCCTATTTGGGCCCCCTTCCATTCATAGCATATGTCGATAACAGATTCTTACATTCATCATAAATACACAGTTTTTGCTGACGTCTGACGTCTTAAAATTTATTAAATTATTACAATATATTGTCACTAATCCAGTCAAACTTAGATATCGATTCATGGTGTAACGCTAATCTTATGATGTTGAATTCGGGAAAATGTTCCTATATTCACTAAACCAGGAGACATCATCGGGTATTTTCATAAAATTTAAACCGTCTTCAAAAACAGTTAAAAACCAAAAAATAATTGAATATAGGCTGCGGACCACGACTTAGACACTCCCGTCACAGGAAGAGGGCCATCGCGGAGCTGTAGTTGGTATGCCGTTCGTTGTATATACGTTAGAGACGGCCCGGCGGTCGCCCGAAGATCTATTAAGAAATCAAATCAAATCCAGGCGGTTCAACGCCGGGTCGTAAGGCACGGTGAACTTACCATAACAGTCCAGTCGCCCCCCATGAAGGCGTGCGGTAGTCGTAACGCACTTTCTCCGCGAAACTAAAAAAAAGTATCGCAAGAATCCCGGTTTATTCAGTTCATACTCAGCCTGTAGAATCGGTACAACGTGTAACCATGAGGTACTTGACGTTCACCACATACAGGTCCTTATAAAAATCGTCTTGCTTTCTTTATTTTGATTTCTTTACGCAATCGGCGAAAATAGCACACCCTTTTATTTTGATACAGATGTGGATTAACACACAATTCACACCGAGTTTTGCTGGAGCACTTTGGGTTATCGATACCCTACCGGCTTTCCAGACAGCCGCGTACCCAAATCTTCAATGTACTATAAAACCGAATTAATGTTGGATATCATTTGTACATACGTAAGGATTTTTCACTATCTACAATAAATTTTTTGACTTCGGCATATTTTTTGATTACCTCAATAATTTCAGTTACAAATGTGGAAGTTGCTTTAAACCGCAATTTATTATGTTTAAACTTGTGGTGAAGCTTACTAATCCATAATTTTTCTTTGGTAATTTTTGTACATTTTATTACTTTTATTAGTTAATTAAGCCTAATTAAAATATATAAGACTAGTGAAGAAATATATTATGTACTGCTGATTACCTATTTCAATAAGTATACACCACGCCGAGAGCCCTCGCACCGCGTCGCGTCGTGACAATGCTGTCGTTTTAGTACAGGCTGCAATAGATCTACTCGTACGTTCACATGAATGATTTTCGGGCGCAGCTAATACGTTCCAAAGCTTTGACATGTGAATGTGTTATGTGACTAGGCTTGTTAATATTGTAATGTGAATATAATTATAATTATTCATTGCAGGTTTTACATTTGCTGTGACCGGTGTCAGGATTGGTTTCATGGGCGATGTGTTGGAATTCTACAATCTGAAGCTGATAACATTGATGAGTATATATGTCCACACTGTCAAAAAAAATTCTGTGAATTTTGCAAACATGAAAGAATTAACACCCAAAGACTTTGAAAATTTAAAGAGGCTTGTAAAACAAATACAATTACACAAAAATGCTTGGCCTTTTATGGAACCTGTAGATCCAAGAGAGGCACCTACTTATTACAAAGTTATAAAGGAACCAATGGGTATGTATGTCTTGTAATGTTATTAAGAGCACATATTGTTGTGTTACTAGTGTTGCTACTACAGCAATGTGATAAAACACATACGCCTTGGGTATACTAAGCTACTGCGAATATACCCGTTTCGTTATCCGCATGCTTGAAGTACTCATTTTCACATGCTAATCGAGCCGAGGCCGCTGGACTGGCATGTTTGAATTCATTACGCCAGTGCAGAACAATACGTCTGCCGTATATTGAATTATTCTTACTTCAGTAATCACTTTAAAGTTTTTTTTAGTGTATGCAGCATGTATAAAGTTAACATTACATTCAATAGGTAATTTTATGAATATCAGTATTACTAAATTACCCCCGCCGCGCCCGTCTGTTTGAAAGAGATAAACTCAAAAATACCAAACGGGTTTCCATACGGCTTTCATCAATGGACGAAGACTGATTAAACACAAATGTTTATGAGTACAATTCATAAATGTTTTGTATAAACTGGTTAAAATATGACGATGTTTGTAGAAGATATCGGAAAAAAAAACAAATCCTCTAGGAGCTTGCATTGAAAACACTGCATAATCTTACGGGTTGTCGCAAAATTAAAACTATAACGTAACAAAATAAATTCAAACGGTCTCACACCGACACAACACGCGTGATAAAACTGCCCCCGCGCAGCATCGTCCGCGATCTTCAACTATTGTTGCTATAAGCCGAGCCATGAAGCGCGCTGAGAGAGACAATACGACAAAATAAAAAATGTAGGCATATATGTTTTGCTACCGCGGTAAAGCCGGGGCGGGACGCTAGTGTATCATAATATAAATTATAGTAATAATTTCAAAACTCAAATATAATTTTGTATTTTTTACAGATCTGCAGACTGTGGAACGAAAAGTGAACGAACAAATATACAGTACGTTAAGTGAGTTTATTGGTGATATGACTAAAATATTCGATAATTGTCGGTACTTTAATCCAAAAGACTCGGAGTTTTATAGATGTGCGGATGGTTTAGAAGCATTTTTGCACAAAAATTAAATATTTTCGTGAAAAGTTATTTGAAAGTACGCAATGATGACAGTGCCAGTGGGAAAGTGTTGTAACATTGAACATTCACGCGGTTTGGTGCAGACTATACCACTCTAAAAAATATATTTCATTTGCTAATTTTTCCCTACGATCTGTCTGTAAATTGTAAAGAATGTGATTAAATTTACAAATAAATTATAAATTATACATAATTTGTTGAAAATATCTTTGGAGTATGTCAGTTTCAATATCAGGTATTTATTGTATTTATTAAATGCTTCATTTTACTTTCTTAAGGCTGACACTCTTTAGATATTATGACAGTGATTGTCTGTTTACGTATACAGTTGTGAGATATTATGTTAGCTAATGTAATTTAGCGACTTTAATTAGTAAGTAGAGTAAGGGAAGTATATTGTATGTAAGTAATAAATTTTTAATATACAAATGAATTATTATTTTGTACCCTACAAATATTAAATTTGGACCAGTGAGAATAAAAATTGTTTGACACGCTTAATATTATAAAAGTCGACAAAGATTTTGATGACATGATCAAAATCAGACCTTGTGTCATGTCACAACTGACATAACAAATTGTTTCCTACGACAGTACATAGTCATACCCCTATTCTCGTGTGTTTTATTAAATATTCTAATACTCATTTTATGTTTTACAGACTACTCTATGCTCCCAAATAAATAGTGACAAAATGAATATTATCTACATTACACGTATAATACAATAGCTGGCAAATAAAATTAAGTGAAAACTTGTGAAGCAAGCATTACTTGGGCAATTCTCTGAACTACAAAAAAACAGGTTTTTCGTCAGATAATGTATGTTTTTCGGTCATTTTTAATTATATCTATATTTTATACTGTACTTAAACTAGTTTTCTACCAAGGCCTATTCATATTTTTTTGTATAATATTATAATAATCCAGTAAAAAAAAATTAAACATGCAAAATCTCATTCATATGGCGCGTCCGCACGTCCAACTTACGATTTTAATCTTTTATAAAAAATATGCAATCTTTTAATTAATTCAAAGTAGCTGAATCGATACTTAAACTATACGCCCGTGATTTACCATTTATAGTGTATTAATCGGTAAAAACCAATCGTATTTACAGAAGTTTTAAAATGTCCAGACGTATATGCATAATTTCTATGGCTCATGCTTTCGCCAAGTACCTGCAATAACTGTGACGACATATCGGCCGAAATGTTTCGGCATATCTTTAGTGATAGACGCCCCCGTGCTAGCGTGAAGTAAGAACGTTCCTATGTAGCGTAAATAGAGAATTAAACACGATAATATCATCGATTCTGGCTTTTGTAAGGCAAGTTGTCTAATTTTATATGATCGTATTTTATTTAATTTATATTAACACAATATTTTTATAACATACCACCGAAAATCGAAACAGTTTTAAAATTCTTTGATGTATTTGTTACTTGTGAATTCTGATAAAATTAGAAGGGAAATGAATTTTAGTGTTTAAATCACATTTAGCTGGGTCTAATTATTCTGGATTTCGCTGGCGATTTTACGTCAGATTAATTAGACATGGGCCAGGTAAATTAGAATTTTAAACAGGATTAGGTTTTTCACTTTATAAAAATTTAATATTATCATTTCATGTAACAAGAAACGGTTAGCAGAAAAAGAAAATATAATTGAATAAAGACTGACGAAATTTTATGGAAAGAAAACCAAGAAAAGAGCGACTTAGATATCTTAGGCAGAAGGCAAATAAAAAGCCACTCAGTATTTTAAAAATGTCATCAAGAGAATAGAGAATTTAAAGAATAAGATAGAGACACAATTCCAAGGCTTATTATTTAAGGGAAAAGGGAACAGAAGAAAACGGCTCAATTGCTAGCTAGTAATACTACTCTTGAAAGCACATGTGGATCTGATGTTGAACGCTTCCAAGAAAATAAGGATGATGTTTTCTTGCCATCACCTTTAATTATATCTGACAAGACATATATTCCCAAACTTTGGTCACTCGTTAATCAAAATAGACAATATTAAATTTGATTCATCTTGTTCAAATTTAGCGCAGCGTCTATTTACTGTTCGCAAGTAGAGCTGTTGCGAGAATTCCTGTATAGACGAAGCTATTTAATGTCCTCATGATAATCATCTAGGTTTTTATATACTGCCCCTCATAATATTAGCGTGTATGTGGTACCATTAGCTGAATCTACCACACTAACTGAACTAAGCTTATTAGATCAGTCGAACTTAGATTGGTCGAATATTCTTAAAGAAAACGGTGATGATGAATCCTTACCATAAGAATCAAATTAAAACTGTGTTACAATATTAACTGATATTGTAGTTAAGCCTGCTTATACATATAATACATTAAAAAATTGAAAATTAGGAAAAGAGGCCATGCAAAAAAATGGAGAAGAGAATGCTACGACAGAGGACTTGGATTTGCCAAAATATAATAATGAAACATTTGAAATTTTTGCGAATATTGGCTAATGGGGAGACGTCCTTGATAATCATGCTTTAGAACATTTTTTAAATTGGTTGGGTATTACATATATTTAAATTTCAAATAGAGTTGCTAACTGATTAATGATCATTTCAATATATTTTTATATTTCTACCAAAAGTTACCTAATAAACCCAAAGTGAAATCGATCTTATTTAATAATTGTGATGATAACATTTGAGAGAACCTAATTTTCTTAAACATTAATTAAGAAATTAGCGTGAGTCAATCTCAGAAATATAATATAGTAGATCTATAATATAATGCTCAAAAGAATGTCATTATTTTTTATAAAAAATTAAAGTTCAATTGATTATGTTTATGATAAATTTATGATTATTATTAATTTATTGATTTATTTAGTTATTTTATGGAACAGAGAGAAAATGTATGTTAAAGATACTGATACAATTGCAGATTTTCATTTCATGTTAATTTTAAAGTTTAACCAAGTTATTAATAACTAAAATATTTATAGTTATTTATGACTTATTGTGATTTATTGAAGGTGACAAAAATATGACATTATAGTTTTTTTCATGGTTTTACAAATGTATATATGCTACCATTCTCATTCACATGTCTTGATCTCATTTATCTGATTATTTAAATTTTCAATGAGCTATATGTCTTCGTCTAATGGATCAATTTAAGTGCCTTTACCCTTATTATATTTCTTTAAGTTATGTTTTTGGTATAAAACGAAGCCAAATCCATTTCAAATATTGAAAAAATTGAGCCAGGTTAATTATGCCAAAACCTTCTTTTTCGGAGAATTGCCCACTTAATGTTTGTTTAACCTCAGAACTCATCTTCGAAGCAATTTGGATTTATTTTTGTATAAAATAACCTCCTACAACTATCGATTTAGGCGGAGAACGGGGCTTCAGAAAAACAGTTTTTTATAAGAGTTACTGTGCAATGGTTGAGTGGCTGGAGTTTTGACATCTTGGCTGTTGGCTACAAAAGAAGATGGGGTGTAAACTTTAATGTGTCAGCATATGATTTTGTCACCGGGGATGTATCTTTGATGCTTCTGAGTATGAAACGCAATTTTGGGCCATATACTTTTTATATTTGTCTGCCTACTGGCTTCTGAACAAACCTTGCTAATTGCAATATGGGGCCGCCACAAAGACAACAATAACTATTATCTTGGTCGCAATCACAAGATGTACCAGTATGCCCTTGTCCACATTTATAGCACCTTGGTTTAGATCTGCATGTATCTTTAGTATGTCCATACCGGCAACAATTGTAGCATTGAATTGAAGGATAAATGTATAGTTCTACTTTGAGGGAATTGAAACACATAAATACTCTTGTGGGAAGGACCTGACCATCAGAAGTAAGCACTATAGTCTGGGATGGTTTCCAAGTAGCAGAGCCATCCACTATTGTTTTAAAATTTAAGCGTCTTACTTTTATTATGTCGCCACAACCTAAAGGAACCCTAATATTTTCTTTTATTTCCTCTACAGATATGTCCACCGGTACACCACTTACGAGCCCCATCCTGATAATGTTAAAAGATGGAATAAAAGCTTCATAGCCTTTTCCAATAAGGCATGATGTTTTAAGAAAGAATTTGCAGCTGAGTGACTTGTGAATGCCATTGAAATTTTGTTGCGACCAATACGCTTCAAACTGCCTTGTACTATGTTTGGCACCTGGTTTTATGCAAAAATCTGCCAAAGCATATTGGATGCAAATTAAGATCCTGTGTTACCTCTCCTGTACTAGACCTAGCAACATGAATAATAAATGGTGAAGCATCCAATGCAGTATATTCTTTTCTAATACTATCAGAAATATTGGGAGGTAACTGGGAGGCCTGAGATGGAAGAGCTTGTGCATGCGGTGCTATAAGAGGTGATGGATTTTCAGTGATTTTTCGTCACTGTCTTCACAACGACATCCACTTCTACCTGAATCTACAGCCATTGCATTTTTGCGTTTTTTTTATTACATGTTTTGCACACCTTATTTAATCGTATGCGCTTTCTTTTATTTGTATTGGAAATCGAACAATCGGTGTCTATGCTTGAAGCAGTTTCTATAGTTACAAAATGTGATGGTTGGGGAACATCACCCCCAGGATCTGGGGGCTCGTCCATCCCAACCCCCAACTAAATATTAATAAAATAAACACTTACCAATAGTTGTTTTCTATATACACTACACTAAAATGAAATAAATAATGAAAAAATATATACAATTTACAACTTATCTGACTAAATTTATGAACAAAATAATTATTTTCAATTGAAAGTAAAAAAAGACACCCGCCAAATTCAAAGGTTTCCCGCGCTTTTTCGAGAACATAGTTTAAACCCTAAGATGTTTTATTACGTAGATATGTTGTTCGAGCTCAATACTGGCAAGACGAAAGCAAGGTAATTGCCCGACATTCACTTAGACAACCTCCAACCACTGTCGCGGCTAGTCGGCTTACTAACTTATTGTATTTTTATAAATAAAATGACTTCCTGTGTTTTTAGACGATGTACAAATTACATTCCAACTGTGAATGAAAAAAACGTTTCATTTCATACGTTAGTAAGTATACACTACTGAACTTTTTTTTAACTAATAAATGCATTTTATGCGACTGTCATGGCGACGGGGCGGTCTACACTCGGGCCCATTCGGGCACACTCGGGTCCACTCGGGCCGTATCAATGCGTGCCGCTAGGGCTATGACTATAGTAAATACTGCGCTGTTTTTATGTTCAATTTTGTTAGTATATGACGCGTCTATTTGTAAAACGTCTTTGGTTTAAACCAGTGATTCCCAAAGTGGTCTATATCGACCCCTAGGGGTCTATGATAACCTGCAAGGTCAGCGAAAAAAAAATTGGGGGTCCATGAAATGAAAATGGAGGTCCACGATAGTGGATCTCAACACCTACACTGATAGTACCTATTTACTTACATAATACTATCTTATAATATCAAAACATATACTTATATTATTAATAAAAGTACCTATGAAGTAAAAAATTATTATACTTATATGTTTATAAAATTAATTTAAATTCAATTAATAAATGTATAAATTAACATGTGTTTTACTTTAAGTTTTGAACTCTTAACTTCACTACAGTTAGAAATTTACAGGAAATCAATATCAGGTAAGTAGGGGGTCTACCCAACACGGAAAATCATGGCAAGGGGTCTACGACACAAAAAAGTTTGGGGAACTCTGGTTTAAACGTATTATTTTAACCTTTTGCCTGAATTTTAGTTCAGGGCCCTTATTCTGTACGATAGTGTAAACCCGTAACGCGGCCGTGTCATGTTATCTTCAAGAAATGTGCGTGGAATGGTATTCTGTAAGTCAAATTTCTATAGTCCTAAACATGATGCGTTGTGTTACGTGCTTGTTACACGCTGTTTAAATAACGTGCGGGATAGAAAATAAGGCCCCAGGCACGAAGTTAAAATAAACAACAGTCTTAATAGTCCTTTAATATTCTGTGAGAAAAAATATTTTTTTTTACAGTAATTTTTTCCCCTGACTATTTGTCTTCGGTACTTTCATAATTTTTTGTTACTTACCTGTCCATTCTATGCTTCTATGAAAACCTATCTGGGAATATCAGGCAACATATTACATTATAGTTAAATTAATATGTACTGAGACCCTCGTGCATTCATTTGCTTCAGTTGGACTATTGATCATGTTACATCCCTTCGATTTAGGTACCTAAATGCTTACACAAAAAATGTCTAGACGGAATAGCACGCTTCAGTGACGCTAAAACTAGTAGTAGGATAAGTATTATAAAGCTGGTGTGTGGGACAGCTGCGTTATATGCTTTTTCTTTTAAGGCAATAGTATATTTTGTCAATTTCAATTAAATTAATAAATAAGTAAATAATATATGCAGATTTCCGTCAATAGTCATGTTATTCATACGTTTTTTTATTACATACTCTATATTTTTTAAACTTTTCGTGGCTGCGTTTCCTGGAAATGATGTTACTAGTGGAACAATCTGATTGCTTCCCGGTAACGTATGCAGCAACTTGAGGGGAAGAACGGCCCCGGGTTACGGAGGATCATTCATCTTCTTAAAGTAGAAATGCTTATATTACATATACATAAATAAACTTACCTAACTACGAAGAAAATATTTACAAACTACTCTATTTAACTAAATATAAGTTATATATACAAATTCTATCAAAACTGATCACTTTTATTAAAATAATTATTTAAAATATTTTCAAAAAGAAAAAACTACTCCTGCCACAACCAAGTCAGCCGCGCTTTCTTAAGGTGGTAGCTCAAGGTCCATTTTCATACATTTTGTTTCGGCTTTAATCTGGGTTACTAAACACGTATTGGCAAGTAAAGAATTTAAATTCACGTCTAGTTAGTGATTAGTTCTCGCAGTTGAAAGAAAAATGTAAAAATAATTAATAATCATGGATATTTCTGCCTTTAAAATTTCGTCATATTAAATTTTAAAGGCCGAAATATCCATGATTATTGTATTTCTTTCGGCTGCGAGGCTTACTGAGTACTACCCAGATTAAACTAGGCTGTAAAAAGCCTGTAACAATCCCTATAACTATCTTTAATTCAATAATCGCATCATATGCTGTCCCTACTTATTATTCTGCTTATTACAGTCTGGCCAACGAATCCTGGCATAGAAAGTATGGCGGCAAATTCAAAAAAATATACCTTATAACCGCGGGTAAACATCAAGTGACTAATATTTTTATTTAAGGTGGTAGCTCAAGGTCCATTTTCATACATTTTGTTTCGGCTTTAATCTGGGTAACTAAACAAGTATTGGCAAGTAAAGAATTTAAATTCACGTCTAGTTAGTGATTAGTTCTCGCAGTTGAAGAAAAATGTAAAAATAATTAATAATCATGGATATTTCTGCCTTTAAAATTTCGTCATATTAAATTTTAAAGGCCGAAATATCCATGATAATATTTTTACTTTTCAACTGCAGAACTATCACTATGCGTGATAATTACTACCAACTGAATTACAGGTGCTAAAATGAACAACAACTTCCTATAGATCGTTAAAACAAGAACTATTTTTAAAATAAAAATAAACTAAGATAAACTTGTCTTTTTAATTTTCATGAGGTTACAAACCGTAGATTTTTTGAATTTGCCGCTATATTTCTGTGACACGAATCGTTAGCCAGACTTCTTTGTTTGCATGTATGATACCAGCTGTTGCACAAGTTCAGATAATACAAAAAAATAATTGACTCGAAACAAAATATTTAATTTCTCTAATTATAATTCTGTAATTACTCTAATAAACATTTCATTAAATTTATATACACAAGTACTAAATCCCATTTTACGTAAATGAAGCTTCGGCACCGCTACACGTGAGAAAATCAATTTAGTGTGCGTCTTAAAATTTTTATACTATCAAATAATAAAATTTATTATTTTTTAGTTACATTCAGCAAAATAAGCCAGTTGACATATTTCGTGAAATAAATATATGGGTTGCCAATTAATGAAACCAGTATTGTCTAAAAATGGGAAAAATTGTTTCAAAGTAAATGTTTTTACTACACGGTAAATAATATAAT
>NW_023594277.1:0-14918 GCF_014839805.1 Manduca sexta
CTAGAACAAAAACATAAATAAAATGTTACAAATTTATTTTACAAATATTTAATAAAATCATCGTTTACCAAGCCCATTTCTCCGACCTCCATAATCGATACTGTAATAAAAATATCGATACCTCAACAATAACATCTCTAAAACACATATGACATAAAAGCGTGGATGTTATGAGCATCGTCCACGCGCTGCTGATAAATAAAACATAACATATTAGTTTGTTTGTTGATCTTCACTATAGATACAGTACTACTGCCGTCATATCGTCCTCGCTGGACTGAATTATACCGGCTAAGGTTACTCAGATGACTTAGATTTTGTTTCGAGATGTTAGGTTAAATTGTGGTTTTAAAATGAGCTATATCGTCCTTACATACATATATATAATACATTTGTATTAATCCTACTAGTCCTACTAATATAAAAGCGAAAGTTTGTGAGGTTGGATGGATGTATGTTTGTTCCTCTTTCACGGAACAAACTGCTGAACGGATTTGAATGAAACTTTACAGTAATATTGGTTGTACATCGGAAAAACACATAGGCTACAATATATAATGATTTTATGTAATTTAGTCACAATATAACGATACATATCAACTAAGTCGAAAAAAGATGTTTCCTGAAAAACTCCTTCACGCGGACAAAGCCGCGAGTAAACGCTGGTCAAATATATTTTAACTGCCCTCAGTGGCGCAGTTGTAATTGTACACGGTACGAGTACGACAACTGCGTTGGAAGTCCCGGGTTCAAACCCCGAGTTGAGCCAAAATAATTGTTTTTCTATCTTAAGAATTACTCAGCCGCAGCTCGGAGTCAGTAAGTTGGCGTTGTGATACCCCCGTGACACGGAAAGCACATAAAGCCGTTGGTCCTGCGCCTGATCTCTCTCAGATCATGTCGGATTGCTATGTCACCTTGATATGAGAGTAAAGGAATAGAGAGTGCACCTGTGCACTGCGCATACACTTGGACACTGTAATATGTCCTGCGTAGTTGGCTGATTTCCGTTGAGATTGGCCGCCGTGGCCAAAATTCGGTTATCCGTTATCCCTCTCGATAGTAAAGCAGGCCCGCGCCCAGCAGCGAGTCAGTATATAACACAGGACTGATATTATTATTATATTATATTATTAAATTATTTATAAAAACAAAAGAATTCCAATAATATCCCACGTTAACAATGCAAAACGCATACAAATATAACAAAGTCCGACCACCCGTACGCAAAACCGTTTATTTATCACCGTCTCATAAGTTAGTGGATATACGCACAAAACCCCTTAGAGGTGGCCGTGGAGCGGATCAATTAGTTATCGGGCTAGCGATGGCCATTTACACATGACAGTGTGCGTTTCGCATAACTCGTGGTATAATATGAAAGTTTTTATGCTTCGATGTTACGACTGCTAGGTCGCGGGTTCAATCCTCGGGTGAGGTAACCTGGAGCTTTAAGATGCTTCTGTATCTAAATTATTGACTAATCGCTAAATCGGTTTGCGATTGCCGCGTTTTCTCCGCCGTATATATGCTAAAATCGTTTCTGCTGAATATCGGGGAATCTGGAATTGTGCCCGAGAAATAGCAATAGTCCTAATATAACTAGAGGAATGTTGGTACGACATCTCTGTCTACCCCCGACGAAGGAAAAAAGGCGTGGGATGTTACGTGTGTGAGATACGTTCGCTCACTTGACGGTAATCACGCTTGATATCACATATGAGTATACATTATAAATAAACTAGTGTAAGGACAGAAAGTAAAATAGTTACAAGTCGACAACCTTTTCTCATCACTTTGATCCAATATGTGAGCCTAACACGCTTTTATCTTTACCTGATCTTTAGTCAAACCGTGTTAGAAAGACAACAATTAACATAATGCTCGTACAAACAACACCTAACTTCAATTAATCTCCAAATTCACAAACAATTGAACTAACGCATTAACCATTACATAAACCAAAAATATGATAAAAACAGCGCGGATTTCCTACGAGCATAATGCTGGAGCGAAAGAATATCCATTGTGCGCGCCGGTCAAGGGAAGCCCTCGTTCACACAGCGCCGCACAATCAAGCGGCATACGCGCCATTGTAGGACGTTTTATAACGCGATGACTGGCTTGATTGTTTTGTCATTACGCGCCACAATGGACAAATGTTGTAATTGATATGTGCTTGTTGGGTAGTTAAGGATATTTTGTGGCTGTCTTCTACTTAATAATGGCTGACAGCGCTTTTAAAATATGATCATTTTAGTATATTACTAGATTTTGAAAGTATTTTTCCGGGATAGATATTAGCTAATATTCTTTTCAGGATTTCAAACTATCTCTTTACTAAATTTCATCGAAATCCTTTTGTCCGTTTTTGAGTTAACGCGTTCACATTGACAGACAAATAGACGCGACAGGAAACTTTGTTATATAATATGTATAAGATATAAGGATTATAATAAAATCAATTTATATCGTGAAATCTTATAACCACTAAAGCTTATAGATTTTTGCAGCAGCACTTGTAACCTGCAAGGTTGCAAAGCTAACTTTGGCTTGGAGCTTTGGCTCCAAAACCATGATGTCAAATAGATTACCTTGACTATACCAATTTCTAAACCTCTAATTTTGTCTTAGCTGTTCCGATGGCCCTACTTTAACTTTAAATTCTTTTCCACCTACCACAAATCCGTACAAATATTTGATATCATTTGCCCAGATGTAGTATTTCCATTTCCGACAATGGAGTCTATGCCAACGTGCCGCATACGTATATATATTTGTTGAATCCCTTAATTTAAAACAAATGTAGAAGTTCCTTTTAATCTCAATTTATAATATTTACATCGTATACCTGTGTTACCTGCGGTTAAGTATGTAGTTTTCTTGAGTATTGTCGTGTACATCATTAATTAGTGCATATATTTATTAAGACTAAATAAAGTATATTGGTTGAATATGTACTTTCGATGTACATATTTAAATAAATAAAATAAATAAATTATGTAGTAAATACCATCCCATACAATCCCAGATGATATCAATGAAATTACGCCCAAATTTCAAAGAAAGGGAATACTGGAGCCATTTTTCTGGTGCGCGAGACACTGAGATATAATCCGATCTTTGAAGATAGATATCTTTTGACGTTTGAGATTGATAATAAATAAAAGATAAGTCGTTAATGACTCATTAAAGTATAACAGTTAATCCGATCGAGATAAAATGCCATTTAATGCTAAAATAGATACGACACATTTATAACAACATTAACAATGATTCGCAGAGGCGTTTTATCAATAGACATAATAGGACGAAGCGAGGCACTGATAAATCGGAACGCATTAACTCGCATGAAGGTCTAAACCGTTTAAAAATATGTCGAATAAAAATATTCACATGAGCGTGAGATTGTCTATACATACATAGCTATAAGTTATAATATTTAAATTGTTGTTGTCGTAGTGTTAATTCTGCTGGAAGACTTAATAAATAAAAAAACACAGTCTTACTCATAAACTTATTTAGCGGTATGAGGTGGTTATGAATTGCTTAAATAGCTGTCAAAAAAACACCGGTTCCTAGTTTAAACCTTATTAAGAGGTAGGGTGGCGGGTGTTGACTTACAGCTGGTCGAGTTAATTTGTGTTATAACTAAGCGTAGCTTTGCGAAATTTTTATAAGTAAGACTGATAATCCGTAGTCTATTTGTTAATTTTTATTCCACGTAAAGACGAATATCTAAACAAGTTTTGCTATACGATGTTCTAGAACTTTGCTGTTATAAAATATAGACAAAAATTTAATTAAAATTTTAAATAACCCCCGATACAAAAAGTTAAAAGTAAATAACAAAGTATGTTTATTTGTCCTTTATATATATTATAAGTACGTAGTAATATTTTGACCCGAACATCGTTATGTCGGGGGCAGCTAAAGAAATAGTTTTGTCCCCCAACCCAACCTTAAACTTATAATAACCCCTTTTTCCAGCAATTGTTAAAAACTGAAAAAAATATGCTTATAAAGAAATATTTGATGCAGATCTTTATCTAACGAACCTATGCGAATAGAATATATTAGAATATATGTATAAGTATATCAATTAGAAATAGGATATTGTAATGAGATCTCTATCTTCGAAGGAATAGAAGGTACAAAGATTACGCCCAAGTTTTATCATAAGCAACAAATCTTTATATGACAAAACCTGAGTATCGCCATATCGGAATTTATTAATAAATAAATAATAAGTATTTTCCCTTGACACAAATGAAATATTTTAATACACTTAAATCGACCCTTAAAAACAAATAAAAAGTAACACAATTAACCCCTATAAAGATATCACATTCCGGAATCCGTAAAAAAGGAAAAAAAGATATCAAATAAAGACGTCACTGATAATCTAAAGATATATAGTGGCAAACGGGAATTATAGTGGCTAACGTGTGATAAATAGGCAACATTTATCTGAGGCCGATTGTATCAAAATATTTAGTCGATCTGCGGGATAAGTGTCAGCTTGGTAATGTTGGGATTAGACGTAAGCCGGTGCCGCGCCCCGCGCACACGGGCGGGGAAACGCTGCGTTTTTACGATTTTAAAGTACACACACACACACACGTCACGCATTTATCCCTGAAGGGGTTTGCAGAGGCGCAACTCGGGCACCAAGTATGTTCCGCCCCCTGATGTAGTAGGGGGCGAGCCTATCGCGACATCGGGCACAAATTTCAGTCTCTGAGCTGATACTGAGCAAACAATTTTTGTTATTGAGAATAAAAAAATATTAAATTGAGCTCAACTATGAAAGTTATCAATACATGTAGATTTATAGAACATATTCCATAATTATTAAGTACGGCCAAAATTGTTTTGGTAATCAAAGATATAGAAATACTACTAATAACATAAAAAATACCATAAACTAAATGAGATTGAATACTACGATATTTTTGTATACTAATGTTTGACCATCTTTTAAACAGTTAATTGTAACCGTCAAAAACCATTAACTTTACATATAATATTAAAACAAATCTGTTCGCTAATCTAAATAATAATTATTAAAACAAGCAACATAATCATAATTTTAAACGATGACCCGAATGTAGGACATCTTAATAAAAATAAACTGAATAACCTACGCAATTTTATCTTAAATATTATGTTGATTCTGCTACGATTCGAAGCAACAATAATAATTGCACTTCATAACAATTTTATAGTTAAGCCAGCAGTTATATGATCGTAAACTTCTAAATCGGGATTGAAATAGTCCACAAAATGTCACCGCTCTTTATGCATATGAAATAATATATACTATTTAAATAATGCACGATAAACATTTATTTTATGTTATATAAATGCCGAAGTATTATAGATTGTATCATGTTACATCTTATATTGTGTAAGCGATTCACATATTATTTATTTTACGATGGCAATGCCTTGAATTAACTACTAGTTTTATTATATCCAGTGTAACTACTGGACATAATAAGACTTAACATCACATGGCTCAGGATGGCGAGCGTAGTGGAGTACCTAAATTTTTTTTGTAATTCAAGGTGTTGGATGGTGTTTCTACTGTTTATAGACTGTCGTATCGCTTACCATCAGGAGAAAGGCAAGCTCGTCACCTTATTCAAAGAAAAATAAATAATGTATACAATCCTTATGGGTGACAGTGTTAAGACCATTGGGCCTTCAGATTATCGATCTTTCTCGTCAATAAAAAATTGCAATCAATATCTTTCTGACTTATATGCTATTATTTAATTTAATATCTTCTGTATACATAAAATTTCTAAGTTTAATACGACGCTTTGGTAGTTGTAAGCGTATAGGGCGCTAAAATTAAGTCTTGCTTTTGAGTACTTTTAATATCTACATGTTTTAACATTGACAAAATCACAGCTGTAACGGTGGAGACATAAACGTTATAGAAAGGAAAACATTTTTTTTTCATAAACGTAAGAACCTATATAGATATATCAAATTAAACATCAAGAAACACAGCAACTGGTAAATTAGTTTATATGTATTAGAAAACAAAAAAAACTTTAAATCCCAATTTTAACTCTTCGGGACGTAAACTAGGTTTACTAATCAGATAAACGGTAACGGATTAAAATATTACAATATCTAGTATCGAGAATTGTAGATCAAATTATATAAGCTGACCGGATAAAGAATCTTTTCGTTCTGAAGTAACCATTACAACTTATCTCGGGGAGATTATGTGGAATTTAAAAACATTCTAAGAATAAATGAAACAATTTTTTATAACTGTCAGTCTGGCCAACGAATCTAGAACAATCGATTTTAAACCAAATTTACATTAAACTAACGAATTTATAAACAATCAATTACTAACACATTTATAAAACCAATTTAAAAAACGCCCGTCTACAAGCAAACAATACATTCGGCCCGCCGAAGCGCGCGTGTGAAATTGAATAAACGCAACGGTACTTATTATCTAAATGAATAATTTGCGCGGCGTACACGCAGAGATACGTTAATAGTCTATACACTGCTCGTTACCATCGCCGGATTCACCACTTTGACTTGGGCGATCCGGGAATTAGGGATAGAGAACGCTAAAGCCTCATTAACAGCCGTCTTTCAAAAATGATCCCAATCTGAATCTTCAATCCGATTCAGAGAATGAACCAATCATAATGAATTTGTAAACATGTCACAAAAACTTTGTTCTGATTGGTCTATTTTTCAGATAGAACAAAGAAATTGGGATCGTTTATTGTAAATAGCGGTTAGGCGGATCAATATTGCTAGAAATAATAGTAAGCTAGAGTGGTTAAATACTAGTTTTAAAATATCAAATTACTTATTTTTATAGTTTATTTTTTAATTTCAAATAGTTATAGATCTTGTTCACTCTTCGTAATCGTTAATTTAGTTCTTCAAACGATTACTATCACGAATTATTATCACGATTTCTATATAGCTGACTGGTTGATGGCGTAGTTGTATTGTGGTACGACGACAGTACTGGGGTCTCAGGTTAATGCCCGAGTCAGCCAAAGTTATTTTGGGTTTTTCTGCTTACTATCAGCCCGGCGTCTGGAATTTGTACCCATTATGGCGATAGGCTCGCCTCCTACAGTATCTTTGCTTAGGAATTGACACGGCGGAAAGTTGGTGAACTATTTACGCCTCTGCCTACCCCTTCGGAGATACAAAGCGTGACTATGTTTGTTAAGTATGGCTATGTACTCGCCTCCTGTCACATAAGAAGAAATACAAATGGGGTATTGTGGAGCCAATGAAGCTTACCTCTTAGAGGATAAAAGGCGAAAGTTTGTCAGTGTGTGTACGTATTATCATGATTTGCGTATGGCAGTTATTTGTTGTTTTAAATAAATTCCTATCCTGAACATAATACCTAATAGTTTACATTCCCGTGACAACACAAGTGCCTCTACACCAGTAAACCGATGATAAAATAGATTTACATAATACATTATATTTACAGATATATATTTACAAATTGTGCAATTGTCAGGGGTCGGGCCTCTTAACATACGAAATTCCGTTAAGTGGTAAGACAACATTCTGCAGGATGACATTAGTTTTAGACCCCGATATGGATTGTGTGGATGGACGGTTCATTTAATTTATTTATCGATTGCCTCCATTTCGTAATTGTATTGCATACTCAGTACGACATCGCTCTGAGGTCCCGGGTTTTAATCCCGAGTCGAGCAGTGATATTGAGTTTTACTGGTCAGTATCAGCGTGAAGTCTAGAATTTTTGCCTGATATTGCGATAATAAAAAACGGCGATAGACTAGTTGGGTGTGGAACGGACTGCCGAGACGAATGTCCGCAGGTTCAAATCCCAAGGGCACACACCTCTGACTTTCCTAAAAATCATGTGTGTATTCTTTGTGAAGTTATCGTTCGCTTTAACGGTGAAGGAAAACATCGTGAGGAAACCTGCACATCTGAGAAGTTCTTTATAAGAATTTCGAAGGTGTGTGAAGTCTACCAATCCGCACTAGGCCAGCGTGGTGGACTAAGGCCTAATCCCTCTCAGTAGTAGGGGAGGCCCGTGCTCAGCAGTGGGCAAGTATATAATACAGAGCTGATATTATTATATTATTATTGCGATAGACTCGGGACCCTGTCGCATTAGGAACACCAGAGAGGAAAATGGCTGCCTTGTTACACCTCTGTCCATCCCTTTGGAAATAAAAAACGTGAATGTGTAGTTTGTTGACTTCATGTAACAATGTGACACTTAACATATTTTTTTCAATTATGGCATCATCACGCCTTTTTTCCTTACAGGAGTAGACAGAACAACGAAGTGAATCACATAATACCTGCGCTTAAACAAATATTAGTGCAACTTGCAAATATATCTCTCGCTAATGAAATCACACCCACACCTTCTAGTATAATGCTCAGTATAATACCGATCCGAAGTATATTTACTGTCACTAGATAACAATCGCTATATATTAGAATTAGAACTTCCATTAAAAAATAAAGATAGATTAATAAAAGGATAGTGGACAAAATAACCTTAACCATCTTTTTAACAAAAAGGGATTTACTAATATTGCAGGTACACAGAAACACGTGTTAAATGTTGAAATAACTTATTAGGGCACAAGCAAATTGCTGTCACGGAGAACGTCACGCTTGCCTATAATCACGGTCCTTATTCTATATGAAACTGTAAACGCGTAACGCGGCCGTGTCAAGTTATCTTCGTAAAATGGTATTCTGTAAGCCAATTTCCATTGTCTTAACCCGGCGAGCGTGAGGTGAAAAAATGTAACAAGGAGTATGTGGCGGGGTATGACATACCCCTTAAAAAATTAGCTATAAAACTTGTTTCTGAAGACGTGTTATACTATTTATTTTTTGGTATAATAAGACAATACCATCATAACGCATTGGAAAAAAACAATCGCGCCATTTTAAAAAAAATATTTTTTTACCTCGATGGAAATAAGTCACTTTGAATTTCAAACAAACACTTTCAGTCTCTTAAAAACTAAAAGGAACTAAAGTAAAACCAGTAATATGATAAAAAAAAACTTAATCGTATGATAGAATATGAAATAATTTTCTTTATAAACTAAAAAAATTACAAAAAATTTTAGGAACATCTTAGGAACTGGAGATAAAATCTGTGCAGTTTTTGCAAAAAAACGTTGCATGCTCCACACTAATAGCATTTCATCAGCTTGTTCATGAGTATTTTGTCTTATGATTCTTTTTGTTGGGGCAATCTCTACATCTAATAAAATGACCAGGAACATTTTGAGTCGATGAAAGTGATTCGTTGATCTGGGAAGAAATTCTCTGACGTATATAAATCGGAATATATATTTTTTGTCATTTCACATCTTCAGGTGTTCGTAAACTAAAGCCAAGCCTAAGTTACGGATGAAATCGGTCCATTTAGTGTCTTTGCCCTGATTTTCACGAAACATAGGACCCCTGAGGGCCCGTGGACCCCTTTCAGGGGATCCGCAAGTAAAATAAAAATTAAAAGAAAAACTATAAAGTGCACGCTTTTGCACTCTTGTATATCTAAAAAATAAATACAGAAGTAAACTGCTAGTAAAAACAGATTTAAGAATCCAACTGAACAACATCAACCCAAACATTACGACTTTGGTCGCAAAAAAGGTCGCATAAGGTGGCATTAGCGGTCCGCACTAAATAAAAGTTTGCGAAACCCCGTTCTAGTAAGTACATCTTCTATCATGGACCGAAGTTGTTTTTTTTTATTTTCAACATCCATTTTCTATTAAAATCTACAATTAAACAAAGAAAATAAGTTAAAATAGCAGAAAAAGCAATGTTAGTTTTGTCACACCAGTTATGTGGCGGGGTATCACGTACCCGAACTCAGTTTGCAATCGTGTAACTCGAATGCAGGTTGCCGCGACACTGTGATCACGCCACTATTACCTTCCACAACCCTGTAACTCCAGCTACTCAAAGAGACTATAAGTTTGAAAGTCAGGCACAAAAAATATACGCCAGTAATTAACATGGGGGGTATGATATACCCCGCCACACGCTCGCCGGGTTAAACGTGATGTGGTGCGTTACATGCTTATTACGCACTGTCAAAATAACGTTTGGCATAAAGAATAAGGCCCCAATAGTTGCACTTCAAATTACAAAACCTATCTATATCTTTCATTATTCGCTAGACATTGTAACGTAATTTTTTGATCACGTTACATGGTTAGTTTGACAAATTTTTTTTAGTTTATTTATTACGGCTCTGGAAGCTTTACTTAGTTTGACAAGTGATTGCCAACATTTCCACTTAAAAAATAAATAAAATTGTGGAAGTAGGATTTCCTGCACTAGTCACATTCGATAGGGTCAATGGTCGTTTTAATGTCTTTTAGTAGATTGTCTGAGGGACATCTCTACGTCGGTCTATGGATTTTCCCATCTCTACGATTATGAATGACGGCTGTCACAGACACAGCAAGTCACTTTCTTAGACGGTTCTTGAGGGATAACAGACTAAATAATCCAATTTAATCTTTCATAATTATGGGCAGTATGCCCTAATATTTTGTCAAAATTTAATGTAAACAATCAACAGTAATAATTTATCTTGGGATTTTTCCCTTTTAACCTTGCGATGGGCGTCTTATTGATGTTCCCTATTATTTTTCCAAATTTTTTTTCATGGAACAATTTTTTTTATGGAACCAGTTTTTGGTACCGATCAAGTTTTTTATGGATCAATTTCATAATGTATCCTGTTTAAATGTGTAAACCTACATTTGCTACAATTTTCTGCACCACGACCTCTCCGCGAGGACCTGCTTTATGGGACCAGCGGTGAAGAGTGTTCTGTGGTCTTCATTAATAATACTTAGCTAACTTTAGTTATTTCATTACTCTGGTATGTATTTCTAACTTAATTCCAGTAAGGATGCAATAATGACCAAAGGTATTTTTATGTTCTAAAATAACTATTATTTCCAAATTTGTGAACTCCTCGGAAAATATACGGAACAACTTTACTGGTTGGAGACTTTCATTTAGACCACCCCCTTGAAGATTAAAAGATCCAGAATCTTCCTAGCTTATCCAGGTAATTTTTTTGCTTATTGTCGCCTGGCGCCCGAACCTTTTTCTTTTCTTTATTTATATTTGTAACGGCGTTCAATAGCATAACCTAGCATAACACATTAATATATAAAAAAATATTACAACATTAGAAACAGTCAACGATCATAGTAGTAAACTGTAAGGAACAGTGCAAGGCTCACATCAAATAATTTACCGTTCCTTTTTTCTATTTAATGTCCCATAAAAAAAAATATTATAGAAATTAACACAATTAATATTTCGCTATTTATTTGATACAAAATTATAAATGTGTGTTCTTTTTTTAAAGTATCGTGGGTGAAGTCCCAATATAGTAATTCTAGAGTAAAAATCTCAGGTACGAGAGATCTTCGTACTAAACACCTATTCACTAGCACCAGTTAGTAAGTTTTATATAAATAAAAACGTTATTTTTAACATTTAGCATAACGACGATAACCACTTTCGTTTGGTTAGGACTTTCGTGGGTCAGTCACCTGTAGGTCATTTCCATCTTACAAATAGTTACTCCAAATGGCATGGCTTGGTGATAATTTTTCAGTAGATAAGTATATTTATTTGTTGCTTATGTTGAGAAATATAATAATTTCGTAATCAGGCTACCCTCAGTGTTAGACCAATTAGGCTGTAATTAGTAAAAAAATATAGTAACTAAATAGCATGTGAAAACGAACACCCTATATCTGATAGCAAGGAAATAGACCTGATGAACTACCACATAAATTGTTCCTGCATAACTGACCATACAAATATAAGTAATAGAAATGGAAGAATCCTTGAAAGTATCCTTCAGATTTATTGAAGCATGAGATTCGCTACAAAACAACCTATGAAACTCTCCATGAGGAAAACTCTCCCAATTAGATTATAGAGATATACATACTCATGGGAAAAAATATACTCGGTGAATACTGGATGCACTACTTCTACACCTGCCTACCCCTCTGTAGATAAAAACTTATATGTTTACATATACAAATGGCTATAAAACCACATATTTAAATTTCGTAATAAAATTCCAAAACAACAGGTCGTACAATAAATTGACAATAACAAGAAGCATATACGCCATTAAAAACGGTATTAAGTAAACAAGACTGGCGTATAAGAAACCACGGGAAAGTACAAATAAAATGTTTGAAACAATTTATACCACTCTCATTCAGAACTGGTAACCGAAATTACGATGTGCAATGAAGAACAGTAAGGCAATGACAAAAAAATGTTTATTATCTTTGTCAGCATTTTTTATCGAGATAAAAATACTACAAAGATCCTTAGTTTTTCAAGCTTAGTCTGCCAGGTTGTACATGTACAAATGTGTGCAATTAATTAATACTAATTGTCCACAACACAAACTTCTTTATTAATAAATTTTACTCTTTCACATAATCTCAGAGCAAAAGAAATTCGTAATAACTGCTCCTTTAAAAAATCATTCATAAGTTCCGAGTCACACAATATAAACGCTTATTCATAACCCCTAAATCACTGCTCACCATTACAAGGTCCTATGTTAATTTTAGTTGTTTTAGTAACTATTTGAAAAAAACAATATTCATGGTTCCTCTTTTATTTATGTTTCGGGATTATTGGAAACTTTTATTAATAAAGACATAGAATGATGTGATACATAGTTCAATTTATGCAAAAATATAATACAGAATCTTCTAATATTGAGCCAGCGATATCTCAACTTATCCAAGTACTACCAACCTACTTTACCGCATCTCTCTCACTGATGTTGAAAAGAAACAAAATCCAATATAAGACGATTAATCAAAAAAGCTGGTGACCATAAATCGCGCCGGCTCCCAATGCATCGGTATCAGATTAACAGCCACTAAACGTCGCGCCGGCGAGCCTATCTGTACGTGTTAATACTGACCGGGAATGTTACAGTTTTGGAGACCGGTGGGTGGTTGGTAAAACCACTGTTTTGTGCTAGATTTGATACTAAAAGTTGTGAGAAAACGTGTCAGTTAATATTAAATGTGAGCTGGGTTTTAAGGCATGGAGTGGAATCATTGCCTCGGTTAATTTTCAACGTACCACAGAATATATATCTATACGATAAGAATTCAAATTTCTCGCATCTTTTTCAATAGTGCTCGACATGACGATCGTACATATCATATTACTTAACTAATGAGATGATATGAATGCGAAAGCTTGATGAAAATCCAAAAAAAAACCGCAACATTTATCTAAAGTTTGCGAAACGGAGCACAAAGTTACTAACCCTTAATGCCTATGGATAGCTATAACTTAATTATACAAGCTGCGACTCACACAAGAAAGTTTTACCTATTTATGAAGGTATCTTCGCATTCATAAAACACATAACCCATATTTCGCAGTCAATTAAACAACAAACACTTTACCTTTCCTACACTCAACTAAATGCCAAAAACCTACGGCACCCCAAAATAAACAAAACAACCCACAATAAATAAACACAACCGTTATTCAAGTACAGTCGGCATCTATTATCGCATAACGACGTATTTAAGTACACTCACCGAGATAAATCCTGCGTTACGTGGCTCCAATAAATTTGTGAAATTGAGATGTAGGTACAAGATCTAATCTCGGCGCTGTGATTTATTGTCCAAAATAGATTTATTTTTTTATTAAGTTTTCGAATAGAGATAGTAAGGTGACATTGATAATGAGTTTGTAATTAGATGAACGTTCTTTGGCGTGGAGAAACGAATTTAATTCAGTGCCCTTCCTGAGACCCTTTTTTACACCTGACAACTGCCACATATATTATATTATTTTAATATATGGATGCACGTTAACCATAGTCTAGAGAAATGAATCTTATTTGGTGAGGACATGAGGACGTAAGGACATTTCTCTACCATTTAATTTCTTTTTAAAATTTGCCAGTTTTATATCACTCTATGGGCCTGTTTCGCGACTTCAGAGTGTGTAGAATTTGAAGGGCGATGTGTCTTTAATTTGGTCGGTCCATCTTGTTGGTGTACAATACTAATCTAATTCGAAAATCTATATAACTAAAAATCAGTTGGCACATGTATATAGAAGCGTCACTTGAGAACGACTAGACCGGATTGAGTGATTAATTTTTTGTTGTGTTCCTAATTATCAGGATAAAGTAAGTATCAAATTATTTTGAATAAACAAAGGGAAAAGACGGGAATCGTTGGAGATTTGGGTGATATTTTTGTATGAAAATTGTTCTTCACACACTCTTATATCCGAAAACACCTAACCGATTTAAATAAATATATAAGAAGAAAAGTAGTTTACATAAAATGTGGTCCGAGACAGGACAACGTCTGACCTCACTAGTTCTCAAAGAAAATTTACTTGAACATTGTAAAACACACCCTAAGTATATTTATATAAACTTTATACATACTTCACTTACACATACCATAATACCATAGGCATTCTTTACCAATCAACCTGTGATATAGAGACAATATAACTGATATAATATAACACGTGTCTTAACATGTATCAACCTCATTGTTCATACGTTGGCCGTCTGCCATTTAACATACCTGATCAAGGCGTCTTTGAAAATAAGGAAATATTGTTTACTACGATAATACTATAATGACTGGTCGTTTATTTTGCTAGAGTCGGTATTAGTTCCTTTGTTATATATTACTATATTGAAATAAACAAATTAGTTTGCTATCTATTTAGTAATTTTTCAAAGATTATGACTATAATTGCAGTGCTGAGGTTTCGGTTCGATTCCCGGGTCAGGTAAAGGGGTATTGGGGTTTTCTACTCAACATCAGCCCTGA
>NW_023594278.1:0-14915 GCF_014839805.1 Manduca sexta
TCATACGGTATTTTCGTTATTTGGTAAGTAAATTTGAAAGGCAATAAAACTTCGTGTTATGGCACTTTTCTGGTTGACAGTTAAAGCTTCAGCGATTTACAACTATCTAACCAGATCTAAGTTGATACCTACAAGATTATGAGCAGTTGACAAAGAATTTTCCCAGAGTGCCTTAGTGGTGTAACAACCTTGGTAGCAAAGTTGTATTGTCCATACAGTACGATTACCGCACTGAGATCCTGGGTTAAGAAAAATGATATTGGTATTTTCTACTTAATATCAGATAGGAATTTGGAATTTGTATCCGATATGACGATAAGCTCTCCCACATTACATTACAAGACGCAATACGCATTTTACCATTGTCCAACAGTGCGACAATTTATATGCTGTATATTTAACATAATGTTTCTTTGTTTCAGTAATAACAGCTACTACATCTGGTTTCCGTTTCTGGCGGAAAAATTCGCTTCTGGTTTCTCGTCAACAGACGGGAACTCAACTGTGGAACAGGTCAACGGCCTGTGCAGCATTATCGTCAGCGAGCATCAGGCTGCCGTCAGTGGTGTTAGTATGATTGTTATATTACAGGAATACGGACATAATTTCTAAAACGCTTATTCAAATTCTCCTCTCGTTCGCCATCATTTCTATATCCTTTAAAATTATAGCATTGTAGTAAAATTTGCAAATCCATACCTATACTGAATTTAGTATTGTTTGTTTTAAGAGTAGCAGAGGTAAACTAGCTCATAATACGATTGACTTATATTAGATAGATAGGCCTTAGTACCCTTTTCTGTGGCAAATAATCTTAACATTCTAACTGACCTTTACCCTATAAACAAACCTAACTTTACTAGGTAACCAGTGAAATAAAGATAATTGAGTAACAGATTGCCACTCTGGAAACCACTTTTCTTCTGAATTCCTACAATCTACTTAATCTCCAGGCAACCTGCTCAAGTACCGTGGATCTGAGCTTGGTCTGGTCCAGCCTCGCACAAGGAGCCAGCTTCGTGGTTATTCTCCTGCTGATCACTAAGATAGCATATCGCAAGAAATTATTGATGATTATCATTCTCTCGATATCTGGCTTCTCGACCCTGGGCGCGGTGGTCATCAATGACAGCATCACCAGTTTTATCATGTACTTCGGGCTGCTATTCAATGAATTGTGTACAGGATTCATTTTCTCGTATTTTGTAGATCTTTACCCGACTTCGTATAGGTAAGTGTATATTTTGTTAAAATTAAACGGTAGATGTGTTTGTATTTAGTTACAATTGTTCAAAATTTTGAACCAATAACATTGTTACATTTATGGTCTATTTAACGTCTTAGTAAAGGTTACTTATTAAACAAGGCAAACAAATAGTCAACTGTGCTCCCAAAAAATAAAATGAGTGCCTTTTTTTTCTCCTGTCTACTACGAATCATAAACGTATTTATTTATTTAAATATTGCCAAACACGATATAATATCTAATCTGCTAATTCTAACTTTGTATTATGTGTTTTCAGAGGCACAGCGGCGTGCGTGGGTGTGATGGTGGCTCGGGCTGGTGCCCTCGGCGGCGTGAACATCCTCGGTGCCTTCTTGATGTCCCACTGCACTGCCACCTTCTATGGCACGTTCGCGTTAATGCTTAGTAAGTTATTCATCTACTTCATCTTGTTCAGCTTTTACAACTCAACTGCTAAACGTAGGCCTCCCCTAGAAATTTCGAGATAAACCTATTCGAAGTGGTCTACATTCAACGAATTACTGCAACCTTTACGAGGTCGTCTGTCATTATTTTCGAACGAGATTATTGATATCATTCAATCTATAAGTGCGGATAGTTTATATAAACCGTATTTTATTTAATTTGTAACAGAATCTAACATGATGACCGCAGCGTGATGTCTTCAAGTTTATAACACATTTTTGAACACAATTTTTAAAGGGATGAACTGTTTGCAGTTTAAGGATCTATATCATAGATTCTTAGTGAATGCAACTGGTCATGTGAATCTATAAACCAATGAAATACAAAAGTCACGCTTTCATTAATATTCCCAAATAAATCATAAATAAATTGTGCTATCTACGTTAGCTGTTTAATACGATTATTAAAAAATAAAATTTACTTGAAACTTATGACACAGGCTCAATATTTAATCTTCGGATATAACAGATGACAGCCAAAAAGTGATGGAACAATAGTCATGAAGTGTGCGGTTTTTAGCCTTTTAAAATAAAATTGACTTAATATATACATTCACACAAAACTTTACCCCTTTACCCCTAAAGAGCTGAGCAGTCGTGTAAGGATATACTATCGCTACTATATATAGGATACTATCGCCATATCTAACTAATATATTTTCCTGCAGGTACCGTTGCCGTGTCCTTCTTGTTGCCTCCAGACAAATCGCTTAATAAAACTGTTAGTACTTAAATTAGAATTTTATTTCGCTACCCACCACGCCATCAGTTCAGTACACTAAAATATGTGTTTTTTTTAAATTATACTTCTTTAGGCGCATTAGGGAAAAATTATGAGAGTAAGTTTTTTTATTGCCTTAGTAGGCAAACGAGCGAGCGGTCTGTCTGATGTTAAGCAGCATCCGACGCCCATGGACTAAAGCAATGCCAGAGGCACATCCGAGTCGTTGTCTGTCGGGAAAAATATGTACTCAATCTTACTTCGTACAAATATAAATGCAATTAATGTTTCTTAAAATGATTTGTTAGAGGTAACTGCTGAAACCATTTAACGGATTTAGATAAAATTTTGCACATTGATAGACTATATCCTAATTTCTCATGGTGTAGCCGACTTCATGCCAGTATTTTTTCAAATATAGCGCTTGGTTTGTACCAATGGCGTTATGGCTTGCTACAGACATTTAGGGACTTTTCGAAGCTGGGAAGCGGTAGAATGTCGGAATTACCTGTAGACGTTCTGAATCCTGAATTCTTAAGCCTGCTTCGGAGTCCCCGCTGCGCGTTCGCTACTCTTGGCAGCCTTCCTTTAGTCGCCTCTCACGGGGATGAGAGGAGGCAGACAAGAAATAGGCAGGACATGACAACATTGGGGCTTGTTGTTGGATCGGGTTGGCGACTGCAGCAACTTGGAGGAAAGTTGAGAGGGCATAGTTTGGAAGGCAATATGAGGGAAGGACAAGGAACTATTTTAGGATAGGAGGAGGGAAGAAAGCCAGGAAATGTTCGCTAGTCCTTATAGGTGTAGATGTAAAATGCACCCATGAAGTATACACCTGTGTGTGCCAACGGCCACGACATTTGCACCGTGCGTGGGCGTGCATTCGGGGTGGTGACCGAGCGCACAAGAATATCCTCAGGGGGGGACTTTAATAGCTTGACTCGAGTGAGCGCAATTATTTGCTTCTAAAAATCGTGTTTACAATGACAAAAAGGAACCGGCCTGTGTTTGATTTTGTACATTATTCTATATGTAGTGGTTAATAATACAAAAAAGAAACCCTCCTGCGAAAACTGCATTAAAATTAGTTAATAAATGAGCCACTAATTCATATTTCAAATATTACTATGTGCCGAAGTGGGCGCGAAGTGGGGATATCGCTTCATCTCTTATTTACGCACGCATCGTAATGCCCGATGACGTTACACGTGGGTATTGCGCCTCTTTTCTGTTTCTTATTACTTACCCCTTCTACCGAAATTAAAAGACTTATAATTTGTTGATTTTTTACCGGATTTAAATAATTCTTTCTGTGTTCTAATTTATATAACGTAAATATTTGATATTAATGAAGGACAAAAATGAGTCTGGTCCCCTATTATTTTCTAAATTGGAATGACAAAGTCGCATCGTCTAATTGTGTCGATTTTTTTTAAATAAGTAAAGAGTTGTTTTTATTTTGCACGAGGTCAGTCATTCAATCATCAGTGAGAATGATAGTCGTCAATATTTTACACAACTGCTGGTGGTATTCGGCGTTGTTAGTACCTTCTTATAACGACTTAAAGGAACGTAAAAAGACCAATTATCCGATTTTATACTACCATTAATTTGCAAGTAATTTTCAGTCAAAAGTCATGCAACAAATTCATTATAAGTTAATTTATTTTATTTTATTTAAATAAAATTAAGATGCAAAACAGATTACAATCAAAATTAAAGCTAATTATAAAATATTCAAGCATATAAACTAGATTGTATTCCTAAACTGCCTCGGTGGCGTAGTTGTATTGCACGTCCGGTACAATGGCGCTCTGAGGTCCTGGGTTCGAATCCCGGGTCGGGCAAAGTGATATTTGGGTTTTTCTGCTCAGTATCAGCCTGGAGTCTGGAATTTGTGCCCGATATGGCGATAGGCCCGCCCCCTATCACATCATGGGACGGAACATACTTGGCGAAAAGTGGGTGCCCTACTTGCGCCTCTGCATACCCCTTCGGGGATAAAATGCGTGATGTTATGTATGTATGTATGTATTCCTAAACATTGCGCCCTTAAACTAGTTAATTACTTAAAGTGCGGACTAAAATAAATTAAGATTGATTCATTGAAATATGTAACACTGCCTGTCTTGAAAATTCTTAGAATCTAACACATCACATTTCCGTTCACGTACGTATAAGTAAAAAATAGTTTACCTTATTGGGTGTACTTGGTCACTGAGCCGCAATACGTCAAAATAGATAACTAACTATACCTGGTTCTTTTATACACAATGGTAGCCATGAGGTTTGTATTAAATACTAGCTTTTGCTCGCGGCTTCGCCCTCGTGAAGCCAGGATAAAATTCCACTGTTTGATAAAAGTCTTGCTACATATTTTCCCGGTACTTATAGGTTCAAACTAATTTTATCCCCAATCTATAATTTCAGTTCAATCAGTCGAAAATCTAAGAACATTTATACAAACTTTCATCCCCTATTTTATCCCCTTAAGGGTAGAATTTATCAAAATCCTTTCTTAGGGGATGCCTACGTCATAGTAGCTTTATGCATGTAAAGTCTTAGCCCGATCCGTCCAATGGTTTGGGCTGTTCCTTGATATATCACTGTCAGTCACCTTTGAGTTATATATTATATTAACAACTGAAGTTAGCTAAAATTGAGTTTCTCGAAGCCGACCACTATTTATGTACTATGTATTTTGAGACTATGCAATTTTGTCGCGTTCGCGATTCACTTTCACTTTTGTTGAGTTTCAGAACGCGATATTAGATCCTCCAACGCGCACGCGAATTTGAACTTTATGCAGCGGTAATAAATTACAAATTGACTCTCCATTTTATTTAGAAAACGTTTGTATGGGAAATAGAAAAATGCTGTTTTGAGGATTTTCCCGGCAATTATTCGAATTTTTCTCACCTTTTAAACCTTCCCTAGACCTCCACGAATAATTCAAGACCAAGATAAGATAAATCCGTTCAGCCGTTCTCGAGTTTTAGCGAGACTAACGAACAGCAATTCATTTTTATATATATAGATTAACAACTGAAGTTAGCTAAAATTGAGTTTCTCGAAGCCGACCACTATTTATGGACTATGTATTTTGAGACTATGCAATTTTGTCGCGTTCGCGATTCACTTTCACTTTTGTTGAGTTTCAGAACGCGATATTAGATCCTCCAACGCGCACGCGAATTTGAACTTTATGCAGCGGTAATAAATTACAAATTGACTCTACGTATTAGTTAGAAAACGTTTGTATGGGAAATAGAAAAATGCTGTTTTGAGGATTTTCCCGGCAATTATTCGAATTTTTCTCACCTTTTAAACCTTCCCTAGACCTCCACGAATAATTCAAGACCAAGATAAGATAAATCCGTTCAGCCGTTCTCGAGTTTTAGCGAGACTAACGAACAGCAATTCATTTTTATGTATATAGATATTGACAACATCCCAGCAGTGATAAAGAAGAAAAAAAATGATGGATGGAATATTAGTTTTTATGTCAGTTATTATTAGAGTTATCCATTAACGGAGTTACCTAACAATGAAGCAATCAATTTATTACATAAATCATCTATACTTACTTCAATATTATATAGCTGAAGAGTTTGTCTGTTTGTTTGAACGCGCTAATCTCAGAAAACTACCGGTTCAAATAGTCCATTGAAATGTTACATTTTTTAGGCCTTACCTTGCGTTTTTTAGAGGACGCAATTTTATTTTTTTGAAGTGTAGGGGGGTCAGTCTAAAGCTAAAACCAAGTTTGTGGGGTCGCCACCCTTGTCCCACGGCCGCCTTCTTGAAAATAGGGGTTGAAATGGTTTTACGATGTATCTCTTAAACTATTTATCTGACAAAAAATTATAAACATTTTTTGTTGCAAATTAAATTCTCTACAACTTTGGTCTAGTAACTTTTGTCATAGAACTATAAATAAAAAAGTTATGAGCGAAAATGTTAAGAAATTCAATGTTAAACAATGTCCATTGCAACGTCATCAGAACGTGTGTTTATAAGGTTCATAATACTTTTTTTGTACTCTCATTAATACCCAAATACCCAAGGGACCATTAGGGAACAAAAGAACATCTGCCTGCTATTATTATTATTATTTCTAACCTCTGTTATTGTAAGAATAGCTGATAATATTATGTTGAAGTTGTCGTTCAACTTATATCTTTTAGTTGTGCTACATATTTCTGTACGTGCGGATGTATTTTATTCTGTTTTTAATTGTGAAGACGATTTTGAATGATTTTAGACACGATTTTAACTTTAGTGAAAACTACTTTTTTTTTTATTAGCATTTTGACTTTTATAAGACTTTTAAAAGTCAAAATGCTAATAAATAACTTACTTAATACAACTTCAACACAATATTATCAGCTATTCTTACAATAAGAGAGGTTAGAAATAATAATAATAATAGCAGGCAGATGTTCTTTTGTTCCCTAATGGTCCCTTGGGTATTTGGGTATTAATGAGAGTACAAAAAGTATTACGAACCTTATAAACACACGTTCCGATGACGTTGCAATGGACATTGCTTAACATTGAATTTCTTAACATTTTCGCTTATAACTTTTTTATTTATAGTTCTACGACAAAAGTTACAAGACCAAAGTTGTAGAGAATTTAATTTGCAACAAAAAATGTTTATACATTTTTTGTCAGATGAATAGTTTAAGAGATACATCGTAAAACCATTTCAACCCTTATTTTCAAGATGGCGGCCGTGGGACAAGGGTGGCGACCCCACAAACTTGGTTTTAGCTTTAGACTGACCCCCCCTACACTTCAAAAAAATAAAATTGCGTCCTCTAAAAAACGCAACCCCAAATGTAACTTTTCAATGGACTAAAATTGAATAATTATTTTAGTGTTGGATAACTCATTTATCGAGGAAAACTTAAGCTTTAGACTATAGCCTATATAACATTGCTCTTTGACCAATAGGAGCAAACCATCAATAAAAAATATTGCAAAAACGGGGAAAATGTATTCATTCTGAGAGCTTCTATTGCGTGCACTGCAGAATATATAATATATTTAACTGGATTTTATGTTTAATGATTTCTTGTGTTTACGCGAATTTTCGAATTAAAATTATACTATTTTTCGGATTTTATCGTGGTTTTTATATTTTAACTTTCTCCCGACATTTCGAAGACTTTGCTGCCTTCGTGGTCACAGGGGGGACTGACACGATTTTTATTGGTGGTTGGTGGTGGTTTAAAAAGATATAAAATGTAATCATTCATTTTGAACTATATATTTAACGAAACTGTCTCTAAAAGTCGTTTGTCAACACAATTTAGTTATTTACCGTACGTTCGACAATTCGCACGCAGTCTCGTGGAATAGACGAAGCAAGCATTACGGCCAGTACATAAAGGATTCATTTAATGGTACAATATTCATTTAATTCATTTAATTCTGAAGGATTTATGTTTGAATTTGTTTATTATAATATTTTTTTATTTCCATTGTAATTAATTGTTTGTATTGAGTCGTTTGAAGTTTCACACGCTTATAATATATAATAATATATGTATAATTTTATTTAACTACGTTTAATTTCATAAAACTAAGCTACTTGTTTTTAATATAAATTATATAATTTATTGAATAGGCGTTATTTCAGACCTACTGAGTTAATTTAATGTTATTTGACGCCGACATCTTACTGCTATTGAGACGTTACCTTTATGTTAATTTTCATTTGTTAAATAGGTTGTCGATAACAGTGAAAACGTGTTCTATTGTAAATTAGTGTTAATAATAGTTCGAACAAGAATGATAGTCAGGTAATGCGGATAGCATTGTGGAATAAGCAAGGAAGTCTACTGGCGAAGTTGTGATCAAGACTCTCGAGGAATAACTGACCGGTGAAGTTGCGATAATTTGAAATCTATAGTTTACGTTGAGGAGACTGAATCCCGGACTTGATGGTTATCCCATATCAGTGTATAGATATTTAGTTGATAGTTGATAATGGCAAACAAAGGAGATGGTGATCCGGTGAAGACACACGAGGCTAATGGTGACCGTCGTAAGAAGGATTCTGTTTGGACGATCAGTAAGAGCAATAAGGAGGAGTATATTTGTCCCTACGGAGATGCTATTAACTTAGCCGGTGAGTTCTTCTTTTTCTTCTTATGTTTAACGGGTGAGTTAATCACTGATATTTAAGCTGCATTTGAAACCTCGAGCTGTCGATGTCATCCATTAGGAGAGGACGAACACAGCACTAACTTATATAATATGGTTAGTCGTCGTGCGAGCTAGCTCAAATGTTAATGTTACTGCTATAGTAATTCGATACACCTCTTGTAACCTTCTTTAATTAATTTAAAATGTTGTCAATAAACAGTTTCCTAGATAAACACATAAACATAACATCACACCATTCCCATTTCCGGGTAAGCAGAAATCACACCAACAATTGACGAATTATGTTTAAGGTTAAGATGCATATTATAAAATCCTCGGAATTGCCATTATATCGTGCATAGTAATAGTTTAGGCGCTTTTTTATAAATAGCCGTAATTGAGGATATTTTGAGTTATAAGGGAACGGAAGTTATTGTTAGGATTTTTCTGGATATTTCGATTGTTATCTCCCTTAAAAACGGTATTATTTCGAATTAACTTGGTTACTAGCATCTAGTCGTTTCCGAAATCTTATCTATTTGCTATAATTATAAGCATATAATCCCGCTTTGCATTTTCCTGGGATAAAAAGTAGCCTATGTCCTCCCCAGGATCTCAAATTATCTCCACACCAAAATTTACCTACAACCGCCATTTATACTTTTCCTTTTTAGACTAGTTTCTATTTTAAAATGATTTTTCCTCTTTGCTTTAAACATACAATAAAATTTTCAAATTATCAAATTAAATAAAATAAAAATAAAATTTTCAAATTAAATTAAGATTATAATATAATTTTCACGAAATAATTAAAATGTTAATGTGCCGGCAAATCTGTTAAAAACATTCCTACATACGAAAATATTTTATCGTGTGAACGTTTTTTGTTAGAAAATATATATATTTTTGTATAATTCAAATACGAGATGAGGAGTCAAGGCTGTTGGTAAACATCAAGGGGCCTTAAAATGAAATTAAAAGTAAGGTCAGGGGACCCTATTCCGTATACGATAAGTGCACGCCCGTAATTCAAAAAGACGAATTCGCCCCTAAAGACGAAATAGGGACACCTACATACGTCCATGCTCCATACAACGCAACCACACTTATCAAAGGCATGGTCACTTTGCCGCGTCGGAATATAACACATTGATTCCCAACGTGGTCCAGGTGAACCCCTAGTGGTCCACAGGAGACCCGACGGGGGTCTACATTGATATGGCCAAAAAATTGAGGTTCAAAATTCGTAAGCGGGGAGCACGAAAATGTATCTGGTTTTGATAGTAGAGAATTATCATTGTAGGAAGATAATATTTTAAGAGGCTCAGAGACTGCTATATGTAAAAACTTGCATATTCTGGCTAATATGGTAGAAATTTCGCTGCAGGGAGTCCACTGGAACCAAGAATATTTTGAAGTGGTCTATGAGAAACAAAGTTTGGGAACCTCTGATATAACTTAAATGGCCCAAAGGTGGATTAAGGCGTGGGCGACGTGAGCCATTGTCCACAATCTTGCCGTCCAAAGGTCTTCGAATAAATCCAGTGGGCCAAGTCCTTGGTAATAACTAATGCACCCAAGTCGTTTCTCCTGTTTAAACCCCTGTAAAGCTACTTCCTATCCCGCGACGAGCACTTTGGGACATTTATTCCGATAAAAGATTTACACGCGGCCAGAGTCGCGAAGAAAAACTTATATTTCAATACTTATTTAATGTAACAACGTGACCTCTAAACTAAATTAAATAAGTTTTTCAAAAACACTCATCGCGTTAATGACCTCATTACATTATAATAGATAACGATTATATAGTTTTATTTACTTTATAATTTTGAAATAAAACTCATATAAATGAATGGTCGCAATCTATACAAAGTGGTGCCGAGATGAAGAAATTAATTTCATACATGGGTGCGGCTAATTATCAGTAATAGGTAATAATAAAATTACATGACTAGAAAATTTTCGCTCGTGTGAAGGAGTTTTCTTAGAATAAAAGTCCCGTTACATATTTCCCCAGAATAAAACTAACATATGACCATTTCAAGGCCGCAAACTATCTCCACTGGAGACCATGTACTATACATTAAGAGATAATTATCTCTTGCTAGTCGACATACTTTTGCCGGCCTGTTCAAAACCGGATATACACAGCCTATTCTCGGATGCGGCACACTTGGGCCGGTGTGGTGAGTCTACACCTTGACTACAGTTGTCACTATTAGAGCGGATACAAATTTCCTCTGAACCGGCTCATTCATGTGATTGGACATGCTACCTCCAGATTTGCTCTACGATCCTTCATCTTCCAGGTAATGGCTGGTACAGCGCCACTCTGCTGGTGACCCTCAGCTCGTCAACCTTCGCGATGGTTCTGGAAATGTTCGGCCTCTCCGTGGTGGTGTCGGGCGCCACTTGCGACTTCGACCTGGGCGTCGTAGAAACCAGCATCCTCCTCTCCATGCCGTTTGTCGGTGCGTTATATTTAGTTAAGTCAACAATTTAATTAAACAAGCACTATCCTCTAAAGTTTTACGTTTCCATATGAATTACGGATACGGTGCAAATTTTGAGGGAAAATATTAGAAATTAGGAAAGGCGATGTAAATTGAATGCAAAAAATCCGTGGTGAGAAGGTTGGTACTGTTACTGGGCATTACTACAAACTATTTATGAAGCATGCAGAATGGTCAGTTTCATAAAACGAATGTGTCCTGAATTCATATTCAAGCACTATTGTACTCGTATAATGCTTTCATCAGTCATTTGGAGTATGCTACTGTAGCTTGGAATGCTCACTTCCAGAATCGTATTGCACGACTAGTCGTCGTCGTAATTAAAATAATTGGCATTCGAAGACCCACACTGTCCATATCGGGCCGACTATGAAACTAGTTTAAACCATTTTAAAACGAATTCCCTGCTCCATGAAATGATTTAAAATGAAAACCAACAACAACTGTATAATACGCCGCTTTGCATAAACTGATTAACGACTCCATAGATACATCGAATTTATTTGCCCGACGTTGCTTACTGGTGCCGCTGAGAATTCCTAGATATCCTTTAGATTGCACATTCAGAAGAGCTCCTTTAAGTAATCTAAATTAATCTCCTCGCTCTATCGTGGTCTTGCAACGTGTAATAATATTTTCCAGCGGTCCATTACAACTTTTAAGTCAATATACTTGAAGTCTTTGATTTCACACGATTCATATATATGATAAAATTATTAACATTAAAAAAAAAAGGCCCTCTATATATTTTCCCGGAATAGACAGTAACCTATGTAAGTACATACTTGGTAGTCTAAGAGGCTCAAACTATATCCAAACATAAATTTATCGAATTCTATTAGGTAGTTGTAATCTAATTAAATAAATAAATTTTGAGACTGTAAAACTAAGAATTTTGCGTGGCAGAGGCGGCGCATTAACACACTGTGGCTTGAAATTAAGAGTTTAGGTTGTGTTTCTACTAAAGCATGCAATCCCATAATCGATAATTTATCGGCTTTTGTTGGAGAATAAAAACGATTTTTTTTATCGATTATCGGAATATTCCGATAATTGTATGTCCTAGTTTCTACGGTTAATATGCAAATGAACACTAATGTTGTTTAGTATCAGGCAGGCGGCTTGATCTTCTTGTCATATAATTCGTATAATAAAAATGCAGAGGTTTGTAATTTGATAGCTAGGAATATTGCTTGTCTCCTTATTACATACATACTTGGCTTTCCAGGTCCTGTCGTGATGGCGTTCCCCTGGGGATACATCTCAGACACATACGGACGCAGGAGAAGCTTGCGCATAGCACTATGGGTGAGCTTCGCGGTGTCTGCCATCAGCTCCTTCTCACCCCACTGGATCCTCTTAGCCATCTTGAAGTTCGTCAGCACGAGTTTGTAAGTATTTAACTCTTTCGGGGTCTAATTAGGTCTTGTAAGGTTTATATTAGAATAAGCCTCTGTGTAACCATATGGTAATATTGTGAAGATATTATTATACTAATATTATAAAGCTGAGGAGTATGTTTCTTTCAACGAGCTAATTTCAGGAATTCCCAAACCGATTTTGAAAATTTTGAATATTTTTTCTATAATAGAAAGCTACATTACTCCTGAGTGCTATTGACTACTTTTTATCCAGTGAAAATATTTATGCTGAAAAACTCTTTTCACGCGTGCGGAGGCGTAGGCAAAAGCTAGTATATTTATAAAGCTGATTTGAAAATTTTATGTGTGCTGGTATTATCTCTTCAAAAGAGAATACCTTGGTCTTCATCTACTCAGCGGCTTTTGATATAATATTATATTATGTACACGAGATGGGCCAGCTACCGCGGAGTTAGTGCTAAATATTAATCTGCCTCAGTTGCAGCTGCGCTCATTCCGCGGGGTACACCATGCTGGGCGAGTGCACTACGGAGCATAGCCGCGACACCTACATCCTCGTCATGAGCAGTGTGCTAGACTTCAGTCTAGCTCTCTACGTCAGTAAGTACCTACGCCCCAACCATCCACTGTGGATCAAATGCTCCTGTCTTTTAAAACGGTCTAACGAGGCATATTTTGATTTTCGACGTCTAACAAAATTATAGTGGCCTTAATATTTTTTTATTTCCTATTAAAGGTACCAACTATTATTAAAAAGAGGAAACTTGCAACTTAATAACTAGCTAAGTTCACTCATAAAATGTTATGTGCCTGTTTACTTATTTTAATGCGATCTAGCAATCTTCGTCACTAAATATTGCATGGCACTGGACTACTGCTGTGTTTCTATTTAACATTAAAATGCAATCAGTACTTAATTATCAGGACTGAACTCAGAACCGACATCTAAATTACGGAGTGTTAAGCAAAGCGTCATACAATGTTTTTTATTCGTGTGTTTTGAACGATATCATTGTAAAGACATTCATGTATTTCAAGATTAGATCTAAGTTTCATTTATTTTTCCAAGTTATGCCGAAAAACAGTCGCACTCAATTTGAACAAAATGCTATCCATGATCTTATGCATGCTGACTTACGTGTCAATTATAGGTATTATGTTTAATACTTCCAGCAATTGCTTATTTCATCGTGAACCTGGATTTCGTCTACAATCTGGGCTTTATTACCTTCACACCCTGGCGTCTGCTGAACTTGGTGCTGTCGATTCCTCTGGGCTTGGGAGCGTTGGGCACATACTTCTACTACGAAAGCCCCAAGTTCCTGGTAAATGTTGGAAGATGTGACGAAGCTTTGGATACGTTGAGGAATATTTGGAGACGTAACGGAGGACGTGGAAAGTATCCAGTGAGGTTTTTACTGTAATAATGACATTTGCCTGCCCGTTGTATGTTAAAACAATCGGAGCATGACGACCAGTATTACGTTCAAAGAGACAGCATCTTCTAAGTCACAGAGGTCGGATGAGTAATTCTACGCGGAGATTACCTCGATCATAGCTCACGTTGAGAAGACACCGATCGGCTCAATCTTAATGTATTTAACAGTAATACACTAGGCTGTGTTTGTATTCTATATTTTGTTAGTCTCTTATTTTTTTAAGGCAAATGAATATAGATGTATGCTGGATACGATTCTAAACTATACAATTTATTTATTTATTCATAGACACAACAATAATTAATTATTACATCAGTTCACAGCGGTCACTAGGCTCCAATTATTGTGTTGATCCATATTTTTTACTTGAAGAGCTAGAAAGGTCTAAGACCAATAGAGAAGGATAATTTAATTGCTATTTATTATCTCAACAGCCTAGTTTAAGTACTGTAAATTGAAGTCCCTAGACCTGTAGATCGCAGTATAGAAACCATTTGGTTTTCTCACACTTCAGGACAGGTTTTTTAGAGAGGAATTAATCGCATAGATGAAGAAATTTTCGTACCGACTTTACGTAAATGTCTGTTAAGGGCAGTTAAAGTTAAAAGGTTAAAGGCAGCATTACGGGACATGAAAGTTAACGAATCATGTTCTGGTTTCGTCTCACTATACTTTGGATATAAATGTGACAATACTACGTGATCCAATAGATTTTAAATAACTTGATTTCTTTTAGGTAAGCAAAGTGTATCTGAAAGAAGAAGGGAACTCGAAATCAAAGGATTTATCGTTCCTACGTTCACTGTGGGATCAAATAATTCCCTGTTTAAACCTCCCCTCCTTTACCGAAGTTTACAGCTTTACTATTTGACTGCTGTAGTGTTAAGCATGTAAGTAATATGGTATTTTCGTAAACGTTATTTAGCAAGTAAATTTGAAAGTTATTAAAGCCCCACGTGTTATGGCACTTTTCATGTTGACGGTTAAAGCT
>NW_023594279.1:0-14907 GCF_014839805.1 Manduca sexta
TTTAATATAGATTTACTGATAGATACAACAGACAAAGTTTATTTTTGACTTTTGCTCAATCATTTAATCTTAACTGTCACTTTCTCGAGCCAACTAGACTAACTACAAATTCGGCCACGTGTATTGATAATGTTATCTCAAATTTTAAAATTGACTATAAAAAGAATTATTAACCGGTGTTCGCTCAGACCATACTTGTCAAATGGTCAAACTTAATTGTGTAAAACAAAAAGTAAAAACATTATTAAATTTAGACCACTATCCCTACGTAATTTGCAGAAATTTAGCACAAAAACTTAATTCCGTGCTGCCTATGCTGACTTGCGACTCGGACAACCCAAATAATATGTTTGAAACATTATTAAATAGTGTGACAAATGTATTCAATAAAACATGTAGTGTAAAATCAGTAACACTAAAAATAAAATATCTTTCAGTGCTTGGGCAACCAAAGGTATTAGGCGTAGTAGAGATGTTCTATACGAATTATATGACAGAAGGTCCTTTACACCTGATGTCAAATTTACTAATTATGTAAGAACATACTCTAAAATTTTAAAAGTGTATGTAGGTATGCCAAAGCTGCTTATATTAGTAGAAATATAAAAAAATCGGATAATAAAATTAAAACAACTTGGAGAATAATTAATACTGAAACTGGCAAAACTAAGTGTAATGACAAGATTGTATTAAACATTAATGACGAACTAGTTTCAGACAATAATTCTGTGGCTAATTACTTCGAAAAGTTTTTCAATAACATACCATTTGAGACGACAAAATGTCTGCCATCCTCACCAGAGGCAGCTGAGTCATTCTTAAAACAATATTTAGATTTATCAATTCCAAATTTCGAATTTGAATGTGTTACTCATTATGATGTTATAAAAGTATTCAGGAGCTTAAACATGAAGAGTACTGAAGATCTTTGGGGTTTGTCTGTTAAAGCGTTGCAGTCAGTGATAGTTAGCATCGCCCCAATCCTTTCTGATATTTTTAATTGCTGCATAAGAGACGGCATATTCCTGATCTTATGAAGATAAGTAAAGTAGTACCAATTTTTAAAACTGGTTGCTCCAACACCCAATTATAGGCCTATTTCTATTTTACCAGCTTTAAGTAAAATATTCGAAAAGTTAATGCTTAATCAAATGCTGGTGTTCTTTAATAAAATGAGATTCTACATGACAGGCAATTCGGTTTTACAAAGGGTAGGTCCACGCAAGATGCAGGACGTGCATTAGTTAAAGCTGTGTTGGATGCCTGGGAGGGATCGCAGGATGCTTTAGGGGTATTTTGTGATCTTTCCAAGGCGTTCGATTGCGTTGATCATGGAACCCTCATTTTAAAGCTCCACTATTACGGCATCAGGGAGTGGGGCTTAAACTAATATCTTCATATTTATCGGGTCGGAAACAAAAGTTTTTATCAACAACGTTTCCTCTGCAGGGTCCACAGTTGGGATTGGGGTCCCCCAGGGTTCAATTTTGGGACCATTTCTGTTTTAGTTTATATTAATGATCTACCGTACATTATTAACAAAATGGCTGAAGTTGTATTATTCGCTGACGACACTTCACTAATATTTAAACTAAATAGAAGGGAAGGAAATTTTGTAGAGCCAAATAAAGTATTTAAATTGATTTCTGACTGGTTTTCTGCCAATAATCTTCTATTAAATGCAGCAAAAACTAAATGTGTTCGATTCTCGTTACTGAACAAGATTAATGGAACTGATATTGATTTAGACGGGAATAAACTAGAATTAGTACCCTCTACAGTCTTCCTTGGGGTTTCTATCGATAGGAAATTACAATGGGGACCCCACATTCAAAAGAATTTCGAGTAAATTGAGTTCTGCAGTCTTTGCTATTAGGAAGATCAGATATTTAACTGATGTGGCTACGGCAAGGTTAGTATATTTCGCTTACTTCCACAGCATTATGTCTTATTGCATTCTTCTGTGGGGTACTGCAGTAGATCTGCAGACCATTTTTATTTTACAGAAAAGAGCGATTCGTGCAATTTATAACCTTCGGTCTCGCGATTCCCTTAGAGAACTGTTTAAGGAGGTGAATATACTGACTTTGCCAGCTGAATACATTTTTCAAAATATTATGTATGTCCGTAAGAACCTAGGTACTTTTATGAAAAACAGTGACTTGCACTGTTTGAACACTAGAAATAAGAATAAACTAGTTGTTCCAAATTTCCGGCTCTGTAAAACAAATAAATCTTATCTAGCGAATTGTATCAAATTCTATAATAAAATCCCTCTTGAAATAACCAATCTGCCCGGCTACAAATTTAAGTGTCATGTTAAGCGCGAATTAATGTCAAGGGGTATTATAATGTAAAGGATTACCTCGATGATCAGACGGTTTGGAAAAACAGTCCTGCACACCCTGTCAACCCTATGTTAACGCCAATATTATAAATTAACTACATAAACGTCTCATGTGTACCTTTCTACAATTTTGACATTATACTGGGTAACAGTTTTAAATTTATGTGACATATTTTATTTTATATTGACTCATTGAATTATCAATGTATAATAGACGACCGACCGATCATTTTGTTGCACCAGCCTTAAAATTTATAATCTTAATTATATTGACCAAGATCTGCGACAAAATATGAAATGAAAATATTATGTTTGTAAATGTAGGCGTATGCACGCTGTACACTGACTGTTTCATAGTTTTTATAATTTTTTAGTATTATTGTTTTTTTTCGTTAGTTTTTAGTTATTGCTAAATACTTTTATGTGGATTTTCTCCGCAATTTTACGGTGATGAGCGTGTATTAGCTTATATAATTAATCAGACTTTGTATAGAAAAGACTTATTAAAAAATATATATATATATATATATATAACAATATTATAAATGAATAGACAATTGATGACAAAAATAAAGCCCGGAGTTTCTTTCTGCCTTTCTTCTTCGGGTAGTCATCGCTTAGGTAGTTAGTGAAAGGCTGGTAGGTTAGCTAGGTTAGGGCTTTTATTGTCCTCACCGGTGAGGATCGCGACGCGTTTCTCCCTTATTGTTTATTTAAAAATACATACATACATAATTTTATTTCTTCTTCCCTGCCAGCCCGAGCTGGCTTCTTTGTTTACTAAGTATATTTTTCATTTATTTTATTGTCTTTGTTTATATAAGCTAATCTAATTAAGTAATAATTGAATATTCTCATGTACCTTGACTTATCATAAGTGCAACTATGTTCGCCTACGTGATGAATAAAGCATTTTTATTTTTTTTTTATTTAAGGAAGTGCAGATTTAGACAAAATGCTATTTAGTTTACATATGACCAATACTAATATTGCCATTACATTTGTTTAGTAAAATGGCAGCTTAGAGCATTTTATTTTTGAAATTCACAGTTATATATGGAGTTATTCTAAAAGCCAAAGTTATATTGAAAATTCTACTGAATGTATTTTTGGGAATTAACATAAAAAAGGTTATATTTTTTTTTATTGAACGATCGCTAGCTTACCTATTATTTCCAAATAAATAAAAAAAAGAATAAACTATAAGGATGTAAAATGTAGCATGCGGGTCAAACGCTGTTCCTTTTTCAAATATTGTAACGCATTTTTGTTTCATCGAGTTTTAACTCACGATTCAAAAGAATTTTCACTTCAAAAATCTAATAATCGATGCTTTTCGAAGTGATGCACAAAGAAAATAATAATGATAATGGGGCTTCAAATTGGCAATATTCAGTCTAGACGAGCCGTTTACGGGATTGTGACTTCCGCCAAAAACCAATATCCGGGATACCGTTTCTCGAAAATATTTCAATTTCAATGTCATACTTGTACTATTTAGGAGTAAATTAGGTATTTCATATGCTAGTATGCAACGATGACTCCATGCGTAAGGGGGGTGGACGAGGGGATCATTGCGGTCTTTGCATTACCAAGTGAACTGGTTAAAGTACTATTGAGGGTTTTTGTTATTTATGGTGAGTCCTCTTGTAGGTGAACGGTTCTTGTTATTCAGTACGGTAATTTACTACTACACACATTTATCAAAAATGTATGTCATACAGAATTTAATGGATAAAGATTTTTCAAAATTCATAATAAATAAATTATAAAGCATTGGAATTTGTTGAAAGGGGTAGCTGTCAAATAACAGTAATAGCAAACTGTGACGTCACCAAGTCTCACCGGCTATAATGCTGCGTTCATAACAAGGAGAAAGCGCGATAACACCACCACACGCCTATTTTTGCTTACAATCATATCTCAAATATGAATAACTGTTTTATTTTTCATTTTTTTTTATCCTGAATTTATTTTTATATTATTTTTCTGTTACATATAAAAAAGCAAATATAGGTAACTACCATTTTGTAACAAATAGTGAAAAACACAAATTAATCTATGGAACATAGAATTAATTTTAACTATTGAGTTTTGACTTTGTCTTATGGCGAAATTTTCAATAAAAATACAAAATTCATCCTCTCAGTAGGTCTGCCAGTGTGAAAAAAGCAGAAACTTCAGATTTTAATTTTAATTACCGACAGTGGATAATTTATATTTTCTCCATATATTTTTTATTAATGAATTCTTTTTGGGATACATTTATATATTGCTAGGTGATGCTCGCGTGCGGCACTGCGCAGGAACGACTGCAGACGAAATCTTAGACATTTCCGTCAGAGGAAGCCCACAGTCGTCCCTAATGCGCCGAAGAGGGACAGAGAGGTGTTTTAGCTGGTATTCCGTGAGTTTTATATAGGTTAGGGTCTCGGCCCGGCGGTCGCCTGAAGGTATACATCAAATCCGGGCGGCTCAACACCAAGCCGTAAGGCACGGTGACCCCAACATAACCGCTCAGTTGCCCCCGAAGGCTGGGCGGTAGTCATAAGGCACTATATCCGCGAAAACAAAAATGTGATGCTCGCGGCTTTGCCCTTCAAAAGTTCCTAAATCTCTGTAGTGATTTCTACACCTGTACCACGCCAGTACCATATATATAAAAAATATTATTTCCTATAGAAGCAAATTACCGTGATAAAATGTAGTCTACATGTTAATTTAGGAGATGGTCTATTCGTGTGAGAAATTTCATCCAAATCCGTTTAGTTGTATCTGTGTTTACTTTTAAGCAGCATCCAAACATTTTACAAACTTTCGCATTTATAAAATTAGTAAACTTCTTTATTAATTGGTGTTTAGTACAGAATATGAGTCTTTGATACCGAAATATGGAGTACTAATTCTTGTATCATTATTATATGTAGGGATATAAGAAATAAAACTAGACATGGTTTACAAAGAACTGGTTTAAAGTCAAAATACTAACGAATCTTAATTCTTATCAGAATATTTTGACATTTAATGAAGTCGAATCTCTTGCTCAACTCGTAAACAACCGAAACAGGCTCAGGTATTCCGGGCAGCTTGATGGTTTGGTGGTTGATGGATTCGAGCTCGTAGCGGCAGGCTGGTGGGATAGTGACGGTCCAGCTTTCGTGAGGGATCCACGGGCAACGCCACCATCGCAGACAGCCCGAGGATTATCAACAAGAGTTGTTTATACATCTAGTGAAAAATTAATGACTGTAAACATCCATAAAAACAGATTTTTTAGAAAATGATCAGTAGATTCTTAGCATGATTTACATTTGATTTTTCTATTTCAACGGTTCAGGCAAATAGGAATTGTCTTAATTGGTATTTCGCCGCTCATACATCATACATGCTCAACGACTCAAATACAAATGAAGGAAATACGTATTTTCTTAAATTGGCGCGATACAAGTAAAACAAATAAAAACGTTAAAGAGCTACAGTTCTAATGCCAAAAAGCTTTAATTGGCGCGAAAAATGTCAAACAAATGAAATATGTTAAAAATCTACGGTTAAGTATTCTAATTTTAATAATGGGAATTATTTTTATATATTTAACCCAAGTGGCCAGTATTAGAATCTTTTATGGTCTGCATGCAATATTTCTAAACACTTACTGACTTAATTACGAAATTATTACATTACCATTTAGAATAATTTCCAATTTTAGGACTGTGGAATCAATATGTCACGTTATTGACTGATTCAATTACCTTGCCATATACTTCTTTTTTCACCTTTTTATCGACTTGATTTTCAACACTGCGTAGTCTCCAAATTTTCCACAATACCTAACGAAGGTTTATCGATTACTGTCTGTTATATTATACAAACCTGTGTAAATATTACACGAATTATATATTTATAAATCACGAAGAATAATACAGGAAAATTAAATAATTGTTAATACATTTGTATGAATTACGTGATCTTTTGTGTAACCATCTGTTGTAAGAAAACGTAATGTTATTGAGGTCATATTTTCAATAACATTATTGTAATGTGTTTTGAAATTGGATGTGTTAAAGTTAATATACAACCTTCTTGAATGTTAGATCTTTGTGTAAGTATTATACACTGTTTCACTACTAAGCTCAGATCTTCTCTAGTACTGAGATGGTTTAAGACCAAGACGCTGACATAGTGCTTGACGGCATATTTTCGATGGCTCCTAAGTAAACTGTCGTATCTGAAGAAACAGCGATTATACACGTTTTTTGCGTTTCGTTAATTAGGTACTGTTTACTATCAAACCCAGTAAAAAATATTGAAAATAGCATTTTTATCAGATATGGTAGTTTACTTAGGAGACATCGTTTTTTGTTTTGTTTTGTCGACTTACATTGTGTCTCATAAATATTCCACTTACCTTCAAATATAGAGATGATAATGTTATAAATAAATCTTGTAGATAAGAAAACAAAACCTTTAAATACACAATTTAATTATTCAATATACATTGAAATAAAACTATTTACGAATTTTATCGTAGTTTTTTGTGTCATGATATTCTCATGGTGTTTTGCAGATTTTGCAGTCTTCATAGTCACGGGGTGACAAACCGCAATAAAACCAGAAATATAGTCTTATTTCAATGCCTTAAATTCGCGTAAACAATATACTCAATATACAGGGTTGGTCAATTTAATTTTCATCATTACTCCGCATTCCTTTTATTATAAATAGCAATTAAATATAATATAGTATGCGATCCTTTTCAACTTACCTCATATACCCATCTTCTCCCCACTTCTTCCCCCACCAGTTCAGCAATATCCAGTATTCAGGAGTGTATCCGACGAGCAGCATGGCATGGTTCAGTTGCCAGGGTGTGCAGAGAGGGTCGTCGTAAATGCCATTTCTGAAAAGAGATTTAATAGAAAAAATATTTTGGAAATTTTAATAAGATAGAATTTAAATCTTTACTAATAATTAAAGCTGAAGGGTTTGTCTGAACGCCCCAATTTCAGGAACTACACAACTGATTTTGTAAATTCTTTTACTGATAGCTACATTATTCCTGAGTGCTATAGGCTTCTTTCTATTCCTGGAAAATATTTATCTCGGAAAACTTTTACGCACGGGCAGAGCCGCAGGCAAATGCTAATATTATATAAAACTTTACTGGAATAATAATCACATTGTATTCTAGCCATTTTGAGTTTAATGGTACAAAAACCGAAGAAACAGTAGAACAGCAGCGAATTTGAAAGAAAGAAACTTCTGACGATAACTTAGTCAAACAAGTAACTCTTTATTGCTTAAAAAGTTGAAAGATACACCTACTATAAGGGTACGATAACATGCCTGTACAGTTGGAAGGTGTAAGGAGAAGCATTGATCCCAACAGCGAGAGGTCCAACAGCAGCCAGAACTCTCTCCATAGCTCTTTCATCGCCTGATGGAATCGTAGCCCACCTCTTTGGTCGAACGCGGACTAAGTCACGTCTGTACTTGCAAGAGCCTCTCTGAAATTAGAAATTAAAATTTCTGAAATAAAGACTCGTTCATCTAGCGAAGCAGGGATTTTTTATCTTGGTACAATGGCAAGTAAACAGCTGATCACCATACAGTATAAATACTGTGGTGATTGGCAACTGTGATGGCGACAATCGACTGATAAGTTCGTTGATGGTAGGTTTGTAAAACTAATATTACTAGAAACAAGCCTAGTTATGTTGCAGAAGCTGGATGAAACATGCCTCTATCATAAATAATGGTATTCATAGCCCTCAAACATTGTACTTTTATATTTTTTCTGTTACTCTTTTTTATTGAACATACCGGCATAACATCGAAAGGCGAGAAATATCTATCTCTCGTCAGTCGATTACCTACTTGCCATCACGTAAAGGCTCATTTTATAGTGATAATAATGCATACTGGAGATTTCACTTGAGTCGCAATTGACGCAACTTTCAACCTAATCTATATTTTTTCATAGTTTATATGACAACAATTTGCCTTGCCTTTCCTACATAAGGATACTGTTTTCCATGATGAGTCCTTCTCTGGCGGCATATCGGAGTGCCCCTCTCAGAGACCCTCCGTCACACCCCATATTACCATCTTTGAAGCTGCAGTCTACTATCTGCTGGGGACTGGAATTAGAAAGAAAATATTTTTAACTTTTTTAAGAAGATTTATTTTAATCTGGTAATTGCTAGCACAGTAAGAGATATATCTCGCCATCCACATGGGATGTTAAGTCTTATTACGTCTAGTAGTTACACTGGCTACAATGTCCTTCAAACCGGAAAACAACAGTATTTACACACTTCAGCTTGGTGGGCGAAATAGACATTGCAGTGGTACCTACCCAGGCGGATTCTTACATATGAGAGACGTACCACCTGCAAACATTATTATTAAATTGAATGCCCTGTAACTTTTTACACTCCTAAGCGAAACTTTGGATTTATACAGTTGAGAAATGCTGCAAAATAAATATCTTAAGGTCATTCGCAAGCCATTTACAAGGTAGTTTTTCAGGTCAACATGGCGACTGCGACTTACAACTGAGTAAAAAGTATGTCACAATCGATTAATTACTTTTCTTGTGGTTGTCCACAAAGGGTCTGCGAGCTTCATTGTAATAAACTATCTAGCTGTTCTGTTTTTTCAGGCATCGTCTCCAGCGTAGAGCATTTTATAGAGAAACTAAATATATATTAACTTCTTACTTTGCATGAATAAAATTTATTTCTTAGGTTTAAGAAATCAAAGATGCGCCAATCTCAATTGTTAGCCGAAGAAATAATTGAGTATAACTGTACCCAGAAACAGAGCTATTCGTCTTAAAAATAGATAGAATCCTCGGCCTTTTCATACTATGATGGCTCTTTAATGTACACTACAACACAATAAAACTGCGAAATAAAGTCAAGACCAACCCGGCAGCCAACATATTTTCTTTTTATACAGACAGGGTCAAGTGGCCCCACTGCAACTTATGGTAATTAAGTTGGGTCCAAAAAATGTCGACTGATGGGAGATGATCAACCCACGGCATTCGTCACGATTATGCCGGCCTGTTAGTTTAATAGTTAATTTTAATATTCTAACCTTAATTTGACAGCGTCTCAGCCGATATCACTTCAGAGCGAAACGAACTTATATACATGTACTAATATAGTTTTTAGAGACCAAAGGAGATTTTATACAAGATCGACCCAGAAGCAAATGTCATAACTACCTGAGTTCCCCAACGTTTCCATGGATCTTGTACAGCTGGGCCTGCATGGCGTGGGTGACGGCGAACGCGTAGCAAGCGCCACAATGCCACTGCTCTTCTCTTTTGGGCCTGAAGCCCTTGCTGCGCCAATCTACCTAAAGTAGAAGTAACTGTTTGATGGGAGCAGTAGGGATTCTTTCATAGAAGCTGTTAGGATCAGCTGCCTTATTTGGTGACATAGAAATCATAATTTATTTTAAGTCTAATGATGTTGTGTATCCTGTAGACTGGGTTCTATTCCCAGAATAGACAATATTTCTTGAAATTGTTATAATACGTTTACCTATAATTTTATACGCAGCATTTTGACAGAAAAATTATAGTCCATGGTGCAATTTAAGGCAAAATATTTTTAGTTTTAGTTAAATTGTATTGTGCCAGATTGGAACGGAATAGAGCAGACAGATTGTTGTAATATAGTAGAGAACCTAGTAAAGATGTTCCAATGATTATCCTTCTTAACCGAATTTCAGCCGGCGGATATCTCAACGGAGATCTGCCACGCAGAAGATATTATAATGCACAATTGTGTGCGCAATACACAGGTGACTCATTTCTTCACTCTCATAGTTCAGTGAGACGTCAATCCGACATGACTAAAGAGAGATACACAGAAATAACAACGTTACGTACCTTTTTAGGAGTTTTGCATCTAAGACTTCTCCTGTACGCTGACTTCCTCCGGTCTTCAGATGGGTCGTACAAGGGAACCGTCTTAACCAATTTCAGGATCTTTCTAAAGTATTCTGATGGGTGCTTAAATCGATATAAAAGAAAAAATAGATATTATAATATTGAGATACATACGTAACTATCAGATCCTTAATTACTGGATTCTTCGTGCATCTTGTTACATCCTGGTGCCTATTTTAACAAGACTTAAAGGCCAAAACCTGAGTCCTTAAATACAGATATTTATTGCTCGTTGTCACCTCTTGTCCTTGAATTTGACGAGACCCTTTAAAGCCAAAATGCCTTGAACTGTTACGTTATTCGCATATTATAGCGTTGCATGGTCATAGTCTTTCTAGTTGATCCGACAGACGTTGTCCCGTCTTAACTATGAATTTGCAGCGCGCATTCTGTCAATCGCTGACGGTTATTTCGAACAATTGACAGTTATATAAAATTAATATTTTCGTTAAGTTTTCTTAAATTTTCTAATTTTCCGCGCAATTTTTTGAATTTTTTCGCTCATAAGAACCTTCTCCTGACAATAAACACAATGACAAAAAATTGTAATCGGTCCAGCCGTTCAATATTGCTAAGTAAATAGGGATTCATTTACATATATATATATATAAATGAATCCCTACTTAGAAATTAAACGTCTTATATTAGAAAGATGTAGTATTTATAAATTATCATAGTTTGGATTTTTGTGAATTGGACGTTTATTAATTCCAACAAAACTTCATTTAGTGTAAAGATCATGACCTTAGACATTAATTACATCCTCCTCTGTTTCCAATTACAGTTACAGTTAGTAATAACATTGATTGTCTATTCATTGAACATAGTGTGTATAGAGTAATTAACCAGTAATCCCTCGGTTAATTCTCATTGTATAATAATAATATCAGCCCTGTATTATATACTGTTCCACTACTGCACGGGCCCCTTCTACTACTGAGAGGGATTAGGTTTTAGTCCATCACGCTGGCCTAGTTCGGATTGGTAGACTTCACACACCATCAAAATTCCTAGAACTTATCAGGTATGCAGGTTTCCCCGCGATGTTTTCCATCACCGTTAAAGCTAGGTATAATTCACAGTTCTCATTGTATTACATCAATATGAGTGTATATGACGTATTACATCAATATAAATGTGATATGACGTAAATTTGAAACGCAGGTTTAGTTTGAAATACTGCTTGACTCTTTTCGATCTGGTATATCTAAAGCCCTGTATTCTTTTAGTTCTAAACCTCAAATGGAACCCTTATAGTATCGCTTTATTGTCCGCTTGTCTGTACCTTTTATAAGACACTTTCAAGTTGGAATTTATATTTAAACTCTTAACTACGTTCTCTTACGCTGTGAATCAAATTTGTAAGTCAATGCGATTAAAATATATCACCGTTTATGTCACATATTTTCCGATTTCAAAAGAAAATTTAAACCTATAGGCTACTTTCAGTCGACGCAGAATTTGACAAGTAATGTGTTACAGGACATGTAATGTAAACAATCTGAAAACCTGTAAAAATTGTAAATATTTACTTTAATAACAAAAACAAACCTAATTTGTAAGGAACTCTCGCTGGCGAGTCCAACTCACGCTTGTCCGGTTTTTGAGCCTTCATGTTGTATGTTTTTTAATTTGCTTAAAAGACATTTATAAGTTTCCGAAATTACGCGTACTGTTATACAAATTTTAAAGTTTTATTAATAAGCATAAATAAAAAATATTACGGTACACTGCCATCTATTAGAAAATTAGAGAACTATATGTGAGCTTACTGTTTTGTTGTATAAAGTACATACGCTATCTATATTAACAATAAATTTACTTACCATGTCAGCAAAGTGGTTTAAATGTAGAGAATAAGATAGTTTCCCTGCTAAATAATCTCTGTTGTGTTGTGCGACTCGTATTACATTATCCCGCCATTTCGACAGTGCTGCCATCTCGTAGTGAGGGGTGTGGTACACTTTTTTGTGAATTGTCTGAAAAAATCCTTAAGATATATTACTTATGTGTAATGATTTATCATATGCTGGTAGACAAGCAAGTGAGCCACCTGATGTTAACTAATATTCATTATTTACTCCCCATAACAGCCATAATTGTAGGACAAATAAGTTTTGCGTAAATATTAGCGATGAGGAGCGGATCGTCAAAAGTCACACTTAACAGAAATCGTAATATCAATTTGTAATTTCTTGTCAACTTAGGTATAATGAGGCAATATAATATATAATTTAACTAATATTATAAATGTAAAAGTTTCGCTGTTTGTTAAAAGCAAACGCAGAAATAATTTAACAGATTTGGTTGACATTAGGTACACAGTTAGACCATGTGCGGGATTAACACATAGGATACTTTTATGCCGGTAATTTGCTCCCATGAGAAATAATGGTATTTATTAATCTGATTTTTAAAGAAGAGGGCGCCAGCGTCGTCTTGGTACTTGAATAGCTACAATGTTTTAAAGGATTTTTGTGTCGCTAAAGGCTTTTCACGAAGGTTCTGAAATAAATTATGATTTGATTTAATGTGTACAACGTAGCTGATACCTATACCACTTTCAAGAATATATTTTATTTCTTCATTATTAAATACAAGCTTCCGCTCGCAGCTTCGCTCGCGTGGATTTCGGACTTCAAAAATGGAGGAGGTTAACTCAATTTGTCGGGATGTTTTTAATGTATGGTGGTATGCAGGTGGTCCGATTGTCCGGTCAGGGTCTGATGATGGGATCCTGGTGAAATCGAAGGAAGCTTATAGCATGATTTAGTATAGTACGCGTGATGGCTTATTATTAGCGTATTTCATGTATAACTTTGGTGTTTCTATACCGATTTCTATGATTCTTTTTTATGGAATATTTAATAATGTTAACTTTTTAATTAGGGATGACTGAGAGTGTTATAAACGTAAGAGTAGACAAATATAATGAGAAAGCTTCGAACTGCTAAGCTATCGGGAGTTACACGTGTTATTGTGAGTCAACCATAAAAGATAGACATATGCTGTCGTGGGATATTTTTACATAATTTTAAGGAGAACATTTCCGTCATACATGATTTCTGCGTAGCTTTAACCATTAAGGTTGCACACGCGACGGAAGCTTAAAAATGGAGTAACTTCTCCCGTTTTCCCAACATTTCCCTTCACTGCTCTGCTCCTATTAATTGTAGCGTGATGAAAAGTATACTATAACCAGCACAGGAGTATGACAAATAATTGTACCAAGTTTCGTTAAAATCCGTCGAGTAGTTTTTGTTTCTATAACGGTTATACAGACAGACAGACAGACAGACAGACAGACAGACAGACAGACAGACAGACAGACAGACAGACAAAAATTTTACTAATTGCATTTTTGGCATCAGTATCGATCCTAATCACCCCTGATATTATTTTGGAAATATATTTCATGTACAGAATTGACCTATCTACAGATTTATTATAAGTATAGATAGATTTGGTGCAAGGTACATATAAGAATAGTGTCTACCATTTTCAAAATATTTTTTCTTTCAATCTCAATTATTTGATCTAAGAACTTATGTGTAGGAAAAAATGATAGTAAAATACCTTATATTCGTGCCAATGTGATTCTGGCAGATCTTCATTTATAATCAAACCATTTAAAATATGTCGTCTCACATAAGCAAGATCGTTTCTCTGGAGAACACTCACTCACATTTAAATATTTTAAAAATCATTGTACCTCTCCGTTCTGTCGAAATTCAATGTTTTCAACAAATCCTTCCAGTTTATTCGTACATCGCGAAAATCTCTTATTTTTATATTTAACTAATATATCTTTTATATTATTCGTAGTTTCAGTAATGTTAAAACATGTAATGAAAGATATTTTAATGAAAATAATTATTAAATACATAATTATAAATAAGCTATACACTGGGTATATTTGGAACTCTAATTGAAGTAATATCAGAATTTTATAAGTAAATCCGTGGAGTCAGCAGTTTTCAGTTTGTGTCACCTACAAGGTGATTGGTCAGCATTAGACGTAGTGTAAGGTTTTGTTGATATCGTGAAAATGGGGTCATTATTTAAGTAAATCGAGGTAGTAAATGTAAGTAAATGTTTTATACCATTTACGGTTTTTTATAGACGGTAGAATGGAATTGAATTAATTGTATGATATGTGTGGCAAAAAATCTTATTCAAAGGGTCTACAATTTAAAACATTTTTTCGATATACCGCCATCTATTAGGCACTCATGAGACTATTTGTTTGAATCATTAACTATTTTGTTTTGCTTCGAAGTACGCCATCTAGTTTTGTGCAATGAAGTGATTACTTGAATATTCACTCCCACAAATTTGTGGCCTTTCCCAAAACCTTCGTAGATGGCCACTGAAGACTTTATATTTTCATGCCGACCTCTGGCGACCTTATAAAATTTTGCTGACAGTAACATCTACTTTCAAATGACCACAGACCCGTTGCCGTCCGCTAGGTAAAATGCCGTTAACTACAAAAATCATCATACAAAAAAGACTTTTCAATTTTTAAACTAATGCCAAACTATCAGCGATATCCTTTTTAGAAATCAACAAATTCGCGTGATATCTCCGACAGTCA